>NW_020175532.1:495751-533276 GCF_003031525.2 Neophocaena asiaeorientalis asiaeorientalis | reverse complement strand
ATTTAAAAAAATGAAATAAAAATTTTTAAATTTTTTTTTTTTTTTTTTTTTTTAGTTTATAAAAACCAGGTAGCATAGAATCAGATAATTTGCTTGTTACAGGGTTTTATTTAGTGTTCTATTGACCCCTTAGGAATTATATTTAGTACGACATGAAGAGATCTGAACACTGCTTAGGTTGGATGTTGTTTAAAACTATATTTTTATAACAGCCATATGGCATGACTGTCCCTAGGGAGGTAATTCTCTTGCTAATTCCTTTATGAATTGCTATAGTTTTGTGATAATGAAATAATATTACAGTTCTCAGTACACTCAGCAAAAGTCAATATGTCCTATTGACTCAGACAACAATGTAGTGGGATCCAGATTTATTATCTGTCAGGGTCAACCTTGCTCTACACAGCAGCAATGTTCTGAGATCTTCCTGTAATGATAGCAAAACATACCAACAGAGTTATTCTGTTTCATTTGCCTGTAATCTCACGTGTCCGAAATGAAAGTTGTTCTCTTTCTCTAAATAAATACAGCACAGCGGCTGAGAACATAGCTCTAGAGCCACACTGTCTGAATTTGAATCCTGGCCTTGCCAATATCTAAACTGGTGACCTTGGGCAAATTACTTAGCCTCCTGCAGATTCCTTATCAGTAAACCTGGAATAATGATACAAGCCACCCCCAGCATTGTTATGAAGATTAAATTAGTTGGTATGTTCAAACCAGTGTTACTACTCAGTGAATAACGGCAGCTGTATCCACCTTGTCTTTCAAGCTAGGAATTTTAGGGTCATTCTGTCTTCCTCCCTTATCTGACCATGATCACATTGTAACAGTTCTTTTCCTTTTTAATCTATCAGAATTATCTTTTTCACTTCTTTCCCCATTGACCTTGAAATTGAGCTCTTACAATTGAGGTTTCTGTTCTTTTACATTCCATTAAAGTATTCATGGAATTTCCAAGCTTAAATCTGTTCACTGGTTTCCTGTTGATTGCTGCAGTGGTTGTCAGATTATTTGAAAAAGCTTTATATCTTTATTCAATGGAAAATTTTCATGGGAGTCCAATATGTACAAAAAGATAAGCAATGAAATGCCCTAGTAGCAGTGGGAAGTGAGGGTGGGAATCTTTCCATTCACTCTGCATATTACCTCCTCTTGGTTTTTGCTGGCCTTCAGGCCTGATAATCTTTGCATCTCTTCACATCCCCATCGTCACTACTCTCCCTTTGTCAAATACTCTCCTTTGTGGACTCATAGAACTCATAGTTTTTGTATAATTTATTCTATTTTAAAAATTCTGATATTTTATAATATTTCTAGTATTATGTGACATTTACTCACTGCTGTTTGTATTACTATTGTCTTTCTTTAACTGGAGTCTGCATTTTAAGAACATGCATTGAGTTTACCTTTCTTGTGGTTTTTAAAACTGCTAGCAAACAATTATGTATACAACAGATACTTACTAATATGCAAACAATAGATCAATTATGTTTCATGTTTTCTGTTCTCTCCTTACTTAGGCCAAGAGTACGCCGTCTCTCTCTCTCTCTTTTTTTTTTTACTTTTTTTTTAATAGATCTTTATTGGAGTATAATTGCTTCACAGTGCTGTGTTAGTTTCTGTTGTACGCCAAAGTGAATCAGCCATATGCATACACATGTCCCCATATCCCCTCCCTCTTGAGCCTCCCTCCCATCCTCCCTATCCCACCCCTCTAGGTCATCACAAAGCACCGAGCCAATCTCCCTGTGCTATGCTGCTGCTTCCCATCAGCCAACTACTTTACATTCGGTAGTGCATATACATCAATGCTATGCTCACTTCTCCCAGCTTCGCCCTCCCACCCCATGTCATCAAGTCCATTCTCTATGTCTACCTCTTTATTCCTGCCCTGCAACTAAGTTCATCAGCACCATTTTGTTTTTAGATACCATATATATGTGTTAGCATATGTTATTTGTTTTTCTCTTTCTGACTTACTTCACTCTGTATGACAGACTCTAGGTCCATCCACCTCACTACAAATAACTCAATTTCGTTACTTTTTATGGCTGAGTAATATTCCATTGTATATATGTGCCACATCTTCTTCATCCATCCTCAGTCAATGAACATCTAGGTTGGTTTCATGTCCTGGCTATTGTAAATAGTGCTGCAATGAACATTGTGGTGCATGACTCTTTTTGAATTATGGTTTTCTCAGGGTATATGCCCAGCAGTGGGATAGCTGGGTCATATGGTAGTTCTATTTTTAGTTTTTTAAGGAACCTCCATACTTTTTTCCATAGTGGTTGTATCAACTTACATTCCCACCAACAGTGTAGAAGGGTTCCCTTTTCACCACACCCTTTCCAGTATTTATTGTTTCTAGCTTTTTTGATGATGGCCATTCTGACTGGTGTGAGGTGATACCTCATTGTAGTTCTGATTTGCATTTCTCTAATAATTAGTGATGTTGAGCATCTTTTCATGTGCCTCTTGGCCATCTGTATGTCTTCCTTGCTGAAATATCTATTTAGGTCTTCTGCCCATTTTTTAACTTGATGGTTTGATTTTTTGATATTGAGCTCCATGAACTGTTTCTATATTTTGGAGATTAATCCTTTGTTGTTTCATTTACAAATATTTTCTCCCATTCTGAGGGTTGTCTTTTTGTCTTGTTTATGGTTTCCTTTGCTGTGCAGAAGCTTTTATATTTAATTAAGTCCCATTTGTTTATTTTTGTTTTTATTTCCTTTACTCTAGGAGGTGGGTCAAACAAGATCTTGCTGTGGTTTATGTCAAAGAGTGTTTTTTCTATGTTTTCCTCTAAAGGTTTTATAGTGTCTGGTCTTACATTTAGGTCTTTAATCCATTTGTAGTTTATTTTTGTGTATGGTGTTAGGGAATGTTCTAATTTCATTCTTTTACATGTAGCTGTCCAGTTTTCCCAGTACCACTTATTGAAAGGCTGTCTTTTCTCCATTGTATAATTCTTGCCTCCTTTGCGGTCAATTAGGTACCCATATATGCATGGGTTTATCTCTGGGTATTCTATCCTGTACTATTGATCTATATTTCTGTTTTTGTGCCAGTACCATACTGTCTTATTTTTTGGGGGGGTGGAGGGTGAAGTAGAAAAGAATAGCTTTATTGCTTTGCCAGACAAAGGGGGCCACAGAGGGCTAATGCCCTCAAAACTGTGTGTCCCGACCTGGAGACAATAGTGAAGAGTTTTTTTTTTTGTTTTTTTGTTTTTTGAATTGTTGAATTTTATTTTACTTATTTTTTTATACAGCAGGTTCTTATTAGTCATCAATTTTATACACATCACTGTATACATGTCAATCCCAATCGCCCAATTCATCACACCACCACCCCCACACCACTGCCTCTTTCCCCCCTTGGTGTCCATACGTTTGTTCTCATCTGTGTCTCAATTTCTGCCCTGCAAACTGGTTCATCTGTACCATTTTCTAGGTTCCACATATGTGTGTTAATATACAATATTTGTTTTTCTCTTTCGACTTACTTCACTCTCTATGACAGCATCTAGATCTTTTGTCATAGATTAGTTGACCATAGGTATGTGGGTTTATCTCTGGGCTTTCTATCTTGTTCCATTGATCTATGTTTCTGTTTTTGTGCCAGTACCATATTGTTTTGATTACTGTAGCTTTGTAGCATAGTCTGAAGTCAGGGAGTCTGATTCCTCCAGCTCTGTTTTTTTCCTCAAGACTGCTTTGGCTATTCAGGGTCTTTGGTGTCTCCATACAGATTTTAAGATTTTTTGGTCTACTTCTGTACAAAATGCCGTTAGTAATTTGATAGGGATTGCATTGAATCTTTGATCGCTTTGGGTAGTATAGTTATTTTCACAATATTGATTCTTCCAATCCAAGAACATGGTATATCTCTCCATCTGTTGGTATCATCTTTAATTACTTTCATCAGTGCCTTATAGTTTTCTGCATACAGGTCTTTTGTCTCCCTAGGTAGGTTTATTCCTAGGTATTTTATTCTTTTTGTTGCAGTGGTAAGTGGGAGTGTTTCCTTAATTTCTGTTTCAGATTTTTCTTCTTTAGTGTATAGGAATGAAAGAGATATCTGTGCATTAATGTTGTATCCTGCAACTTTACCAAATTCATTGATTAGCTTTAGTAGTTTGCTGATGACATCTTTAGGATTTTCTACACATAGTTTCATGTCATCCTCAACAGTGACATTTTTACTTCTTCTTTTCCAATTTGTATTCCTTTTATTTCTTTTTCTTCTCTGATTGCTATGGCTAGGACTTCCAAAACTATGTTAAATAATAGTGGTGAAAGTGGACATGCATTTCTTTTTCCTGATCTTAGAGGAAATGCTTTCAATTTTTCACCATTCAGAATGATGTTTGCTGTGGGTTTGTGGTATATGGCCTTTATTATGTTGAGGTTGGTTCCCTCTATGCCCATTTTCTGGAGAGTTTTTATCATAAAAGGGTGCTGAATTTTGTCAAAAGCTATTTCTGCATCTATTGAGATGATCATATGGTTTTTATTCTTCAATTTGTTAATATGGTGTATCACATTGATTGATTTGCATATATTGAAGAATCCTTGCATCCCTGGGGTAACTCACACTTGAACATGGTGTATGACCTTTTAATGTGTTGTTGGATTCTGTTTGCTAGTATTTTGTTGAGGATTTTTGCATCCATATTAATCAGTGATACTGGTGTTTAATTTTTTTTTTTTATAGTATCTTTGTCTGGTTTCGGTATCAGGGTGATGGTGGCCTCATAGAATGAGTTTCGGAGTGTTCCTTCCTCTGAAATTTTTTGGAAGAGTTTGAGAAGGATGGGTGTTAGCTCTTCTCTAAATGTTTGATAGAATTCACCTGTGAAGCCATCTTGTCCTGGACTTTAGTTTGTTGGAAGGTTTTTAATCACAGTTTCAATTTTATTACTTGTGATTGGTCTGTTCATATTTTCTGTTTCTTCCTGGTTCAGTCTTGGAAGGTTATGCCTTTCTAAGAATTTGTCCATTTCTTCCAGGTTGTCCGTTTTATTGGCATAGAGTTGCTTGTGGTAGTCTCCTAGGATGCTTTGTATTTCTGCAGTGTCTTTTGTAACTTCTCCTTTTTCATTTCTAATTTTATTGATTTGAGTCCTCTCCATCTTTTTCTTGATGTGTCTGGCTAATGGTCTATGAATTTTGTTTATATTCTCAAAGAACCAACTTTTAGCTTTATTGATCTTTGCTATTGTTTTCTTTGCTTCTATTTCATTTATTTCTGCTCTGATCTTTACGATTTCTTTCCTTTTGCTAACTTTGCGTTTTGTTTTTTCTTCTTTCTCTAGTTCCTTTAGGTGTAACGTTAGATTTTTTATTTGAGATTTTTCCTGTTTCTTGAGGTAGGCTTGTATAGCTGTAAACTTCCCTCTTAGAACTGCTTTTGCTGCATCCCATAGGTTTTGGATCGTCGTGTTTTCATTGTCATTTGACTGTATGTATTTTTTGATTTCCTCTTTGATTTCTTCAGTGATCTCTTGGTTATTTAGTAATATATTGTTTAGCCTCCATGTATTTGTGTTTTTTACATTTTTTTCCTTGTAATTCATTTCTAATCTCATAGCGTTGTGGTCAGAAAAGATGCTTGATATGATTTCAATTTTCTTAAATTTACTGAGGCTTGATTTGTGACCCAAGATGTGATCTCTCCTAGATAATGTTCTGTACACACCTGAGAAGAAAGTGTAATCTGCTGTTTTTGGATGGAATGTACTAAAAATATCAATTAAATCTATCTGGTCTATTGTGTCATTTAAAACTTCTGTTTCCTTATTTATTTTCATTTTGGATGGTGTGTCCATTGGTGTAAGTGAGGTGTTAAAGTCCCCCACTATTATTGTGTTACCGTCTATTTCCTCTTTTATAGCTGCTAGCAGTTGCCTTATGTATTGAGTTGCTCCTATGTTGGGTGCATGTATTTTTATAATTGTTATATCTTCTTCTTGGATTGATCCCTTGATCATTATGTAGTGTCCTTCCTTGTCTCTTGTAACATTCTTTATTTTAAAGTCTATTTTATCTGATATGAGTGTTGCTACTCCAGATTTCTTTAGATTTCCATTTGCATAGAATATCTTTTTCCATCCCCTCACTTTCAGTCTGTATGTGTCCCTAGGTCTGACGTGGGTCTCTTGTAGACAGCATATATATGGGTCTTGTTTTTGTATCCATTCAACAAGCCTGTATCTTTTGGATGGAGCACTTAATTCATTCACATTTAAGGTAATTATCGATATGTTTCTTCCTATGACCATTTTCCTAATTGTTTTGGGTTTGTTTTTGTAGATCCTCTTCTTCTCTTGTGTTTCCCACTTAGAGAAGTTCCTTTAGCATTTGCCATAGAGCTGGTTTGGTGGTGCTGAATTCTCTTAGCTTTTGCTTGTCTGTAAAGCTTTTGATTTCTTCATCAAATCTTAATGAGATCCTTGCTGGGTAGGGAAATATTGGTTGTAGGTTCTTCCCTTTCATCAGTTTAAGTGTATCATGCCACTCCCTTCTGGCTTGTAGAGTTTCTGCTGAGATATCAGCTGTTAACCTTATGGGAGTTCCCTTTTATGTTATTTGTCGTTTTTCCTTTGCTGCTTTCAATAATTTTTCTTTGTCTTTTAACTATTGCCAATTTGATTACTATGTATGTCAGTGTGTTTCTCCTTGGGTTTATCCTGTATGAGACTCTCTGCGCTTTCTGGACTTTGGTGGCTATTTCTTTTCCCATGTTAGGGAAGTTTTCAACTATAAACTCTTCAAATATTTTCTCAGATCCTTTCTCTCTCTCTTCTCCTTCTGGGACCCCTATAATGTGAATGTTGTTGCGTTTAATGTTGTCCCAGAGGTCTGTTAGGCCGTCTTCATTTCTTTGCATTCTTTTTCCTTTATTCTGTTCTGCAGCAGTGAATTCCACCATTCTGTCTTCCAGGTCACTTATCCGTTCTTCTGCCTCATTCATTCTACTATTGATTCCTTCTAATTTAGTTTTCATTTCAGTTATTGTATTGTTCATCTCTGTTTGTTTGTTCTTTAATTCTTTTTGGTGTTTGTTAAACATTTCTTGCATCTTCTCAATCTTTGCCTCCATTGTTTTTCCGAGGTCCTGGATCATCTTCACTATCATTATTCTGAATTCTTTTTCTGGAAGGTTCCCTATCTCCACTTCATTTGATTGTTTTTCTGGGGTTTCATCTTGTTTCTTCATCTGGTACATAGCCCTCTGCCTTTTCATCTTGTCTGTCTTGCTGTGAATGTGGTTGTTGTTCCACAGGCTGCAGAATTGTAGTGCTTGTTGCTTCTGCTCTCTGCTTTCTGGTGGATGAGGCTATCTAAGAGGCTTGTGCAAGTTGCTGATGGGAGGGACTGGTGGTGGGTAGAGCTGCGTGTTGCTCTGGTGGGCAGAGCTCAGTAAAACTTTATTGAATGAATACACTGTAGGAAATTAGGCAAATATTCCTCCAAGTTATGTTCGGATAATGATCTCAAAGATGTGGCACTTTTTGGCAGGAGCTCAAGAGAGATGCTTTTTTTATTAAAAATTTATTTATTTATTTATTTATCAGGCATCCTTTCTGACCCCCACCCTGTTGTGGAACTACTCTGCATGGCAGGTGGGCCTGCATGACCTTTTGGTGTGTATTGGGTGTGAGTAGTGGTGGAGTGGCTGCCATCAGAGATCTGGGCTGTTTCTGATGTCTTTCTTCTGTAAGCGCCAGCAATGGCCACTGCTGCCCCACTCAGGCTCCACCCTGGGACCAGGTCATCTCTGTGTCCCATGACTGAGTCTTTTCCCTAGTTTTGGCCACCCCAGATCCAGTGCCACACCTACATCGAGTGAGTGAGGCCAGAGCATTCCCTCTGCTCAGGCTGGGGTGTGCTGAGAGGGCTATAGGAAAGCCAGCAGCCAGCTGCTGGAGCAGATTTCTTTCCTCCATGCCTGGGGGCAAGCCAGGAAGCAAGAGCTCTCTGCAAATGCATTCCAGGCTCCTCATAGCCCTTCTGTTAGTCTCAGTGGTCCTCCAACCAGACAAGGGAGCTTGTGTCCCGCATGTAGAACCCCAGGACTGGAGTACTTAACCCGTGGCTTGGACCACTCACTCCCTAGGGCAGTTGTCCTCCCATGTAATCTCCCTTTTCCTCCCAGTTCCTTCCCAGGGACACAGGTCCTAATGTGATCACTTTTCTTCCCTTCCTACCCAATTACATGTGGATCTTTCTTACAGCCTTTGTTGTAGAGGAATCCTTCTGCAAGTTTCCAGTTAGTTTTCCGTTAGAATTGTTTCACATATAGGTGTATTTTTGATGTATTCATGGTGGGAGGTGAGTTCCACATCCTCTTATTCCTCCATCTTGATCTGAACCCCTGTTTTCATCTCATTTTCAGTCACACGGAACAGTCACACTATGGAGAGGTGTGTGCTTTTTCAGCAGACAAATAAGACTAGCCTTCATTCTAGGAAGAATTCTCTCTGGAATTCCATTTAACCTTGTGTGTTTCATCAGGATGCTATGAAGACCTATTAGGGCCTATGGTATGACAAATTGGGCATAATGACCTCAAGGCTCTGCTGCTTACAGTAAGGACGTGTCTCTGTGTTAGTCTGTTGAGAAGGATAAAATGTCTTTGGTGTTTAAAATGAAAGAAAGAAAGAATAGAAAAGAAAAAAAAATCCCTCCTACTTTTGCATAGTATGTCATAAGACAAAGTGATAGAATATCTCCAATCTTCCATACAAATGTTCTTTGCCTGATTTTTATTGACTTTTCACCTTCAAGATTATTCAACTCAATTTTACTTGCTACCTAATTCTGCCACTGCAAAAGAGTTCATTCTTAGTCAGGTTTTTTGAGTCCCTAAAACTCTTGGGGGATTCTATATCTAATAAGAATATCCATTAAATATGTTTAGTGAAAGTTGACAGCTAAGTATGATATATAAAGTACAATTTTTTTTCCCCTCCTAAGGAAATGGTCCAAGATTGACACAAAGTAGATCTCCAGGGTTCAGGAAAATTCTGAAAGACTAACAGAAGACTCCACCAATGCTAGGATGTCATAAGGATATGATTTTAATAGAATAACCATAGTTGAAATGCCATCGTCTTAATGAATTCAGAACAAGCCAAAGCTTTGACAACCTCTTTCTTTTTATTTTTCATTTGTGCCTGGAGGTGCCGTATAAATCTGCACAGGTCTCTGCATATCATTTTCAAGAGAAATTTAACATGGAGGTACACATATCAAGCAGAATTTCAGATCAGGAATGCAACTTTTATGAACTTACTAATGTCATCATTTGTTTGAAACCAAGTTGTTCATTTTCTGTTGCATAGATTTCATTCTGACCTTAATAAGAGAATAGCATATTCCTCTGTGTGGGTGTGTGTGTTTCTGAAGCTGTAATATTAAAAAAGCATAAATCAAAGTTGTTTTGACAGATGAACACCACAGTTTTGTAACAGGATAGAAACTAAAACAGAGAAAAAAAGAAAGAAAGAAAGACTGAATAGCCGATAAAAGATGAGTTGAACTAGGAGGATTGATGTTCGAGCTGAAGGCAGCATTAGAGATTAGATGCTCATTGGCTTTTCAGCAAGCCCGGTGACTCATTCTACATAAATGAAGTTTGTGATATGTAATGAAAAGCTTTCTGTCTTCACTACAAGCAAATTAGCAGGTATTTTGTGGTAAGAATATTAATGTTTTCTTACATTTGTTTCTGAGCAGGAACACATTAACAGAGCAGGTTTGAAAAGAATTTCACTTTTATAACATCAGGTGCTGAAAGTATTAGAACAAGGTCACCTCTGTAAAGTAATGAGGGAAAATTAGGTTATAAACATGCAGTGCCTAAAAATATATTCTGTCTACTATGCAGAGAGAATGCAATATAGAGTTTCCCCAAATTGCTAATTTTCTTTTACTCCATATTATACTCAGGCCACAAACTCAATCCAAAGAGTTAAATAATAAAGCAAGACAGGATGGAGGAGGATTACTGGGGCTCATAATAGGCAACCAATCCAAATCAGTAGTGTTCAAATGTCTGTACATATACACAAATCAATTCATAATTTACAAATCAGGACTTTTGGAATGTTTTATGCAATAAACCTCAGAGGTCCACATTTCTGTTTGGGAGAAAGCAGAAAAAAGCAAATGAAAGACAAAGGCAAAGCACTCCTTATTTTGGGTGACTGTTAAAACATAAAAGAAAGTTGAGTGGTTGTTGGGAATACTATCACGATTAAGAGCTAGAAGATAAAATGACAATAAAATTCTTGAAAAGTGGGACAATACGGGTGTGAATGATTCTGTTCCTTTTATGAATACATATAAGAGACAGGATGGGTAATGTGTATGCAGAAGTCTTACCAGATCTGGATAATCAGGTCTTGGGCAGGATATCATCTTATATAATGGACCATTAAGACACCAATGTCCTGACTTGAGATTTGAGTAATCATACTTGTAGCTTTTTCCAGACTAGAAATAAATAAGCTAATATAATTTTTCACCTTGCCCTAAGTATCATCAACCCACATGCCTGACCTCCTATCTCCTGGGCCATAGTTTTGCCTTATTATTTATTTCTGCAACTAAGTTAAGGCTTGTTTTGATTCACTTCATTTTGCCCAAATACGGTGAGACTATATAGGGTGATTAAAATATAAGAAGGCAACCCTGACCTCAATCTACAAAAATCCTTCAGAGTATAATATAACAATTTAATTACGTAAGCAATTACCTGTAAGCAGAAAGGTGAAAGGAAGAGTGTTTTGAATAGCAGTTGATAAAATTTTTGTTGAATTAAAACTTTATTTTAGTAAGAATTTAATTGTAAATGAAATGAATTGATGGCTATGATAGCCACTCCTTAAAAAATGCATGGACCAGAGTCAGTGACTGGTTCATAATGGTTGTATCCAACATGGAACTTACTTAGTGTGTCTGGAATTTAGATGGTTAAGTTTGTTGGCTTAATAAAGGACTAAATAATCTCATCCAAACTTTTTATTTTACAGGTAAAAAATATGAGACTTGGAAAGAGGAAATGACTCATCCAAATTCACAAGGTAATTACTGACAGAGTTATAAAAGACTTGAACCTAGGTCATTATATTTATTTCTATTTATTTTATTGACTAATGCAGCATGCTTCTCAAGCCTGGAAGGGTTTTGGTATCAGTAATGTTCAGGCACTACTCCAGGCCAATTAAATCTAGAATCTCTGGGGAAAAGGTGTACCATGAAAATTTTTATAACTCTTTTCATGATGTAATGCAGAGCCAGGACTGAGAAACACTGGGCCATTTGGAGATTCCATTAGAAAATTTTACAATTCCTTTAGTCCATGACTAAAGTACTATTTTACCCAAGGTAATTTTGAGAGGAAAAACTTACCAGGTTCCATTAAATGATTAGCATAGAGAGTGCACTGTGTATGTCTCCAGTGTTTCTGTCATGTATTCAGTTAACAGCAGGACATGTATCAAGGAAAAAGCCAGTGTTAAGGTAACACAGATCTCGTTTTTGAAGCAATCTTGAAAATGAGAGGTCTGGCAAGATGAAACTCGGGAAATAAATCAATGCTTGTCTAGAGGTTATAGAGTAACTTGGGAACTATTTGAGCTCTAGTGATTACAAGATCAGAAGATTAAAAAATAACCCTGAGGGTGTGCTTTAGGAACCATTCCCTCTGGAGATACATGGGAGATTTATGATTGAGTTGAAATCATTTTTGATTGGAAATAAGTCCAACTCAGGAAGAACATTAGAGTAAAGTAGAAATGGTGGGAAGAACATTGTCAGAGAGAATATGTTCTTTATTCACATTCTAAAGCCTAACCATTTACCACTGAAAGAATAGGAACCACTTAATAAATTAATATGACAATTAATGGGTAGGCTAGCAACCAGAAAAGTACTTACTATATTTAGGACAGGTTAAGTGATGGGATCAGACAAAGATCAAGGTAGTCCTGGAACTCAAAGGTTTAGATATGACTCAAATATGACAAATGTTTGAAAAGCTACATAGAAAAAGAAGAGATAATTTATGATCTAATGCTATAATAGATGATCAATTATAAGGCACTTATATAGTCAAATGAATGTTTAGAAAATAAGCACTTTTGGGGGTTCAGAGGCAAAGAGAGCAGAGGTTCCCAAATGACCATTTTCAGAAAAATTTTAAATACCTTATAACATGGAGAGTATAGGTCTTTATTTTTCCATTGCCTGGGGCTTTTTTGTTGTTGTTGTTTGTTTGTTTGTTTTAGTTTTATTGCTCAGTATTTCCCACTTAATGTAGGTCTTAATGCTGGGGTGGGGGAGAGAAAGGACATTAAGTATTGAAACTAGCCTTTCTAACCTAGCCTTCCCTAACTTTATACAAGAGAAAAGATGTACGTGGTTGCTTCTCTATTTATCATATTTACCAGTATCATTTCCTTGCTCTCTCTTGTTTAATTAAAAACTTCCTCTGGGGCTTCCCTGGTGGCGCAGTGGTTGAGAGTCCGCCTGCCGATGCAGGGGACACGGGTTCGTGTCCCGGTACGGGAGGATCCCGCATGCCGCGGAGCAGCTGGGCGCGTGAGCCATGGCTGCTGGGCCTGCGCATTTGGAGCCTGTGCTCCGCAACGGGAGAGGCCACGACAGTGAGAGGCCCGCGTACCGCAAAAAAACAAAACAAAACAAAACAAAACCTCCTCTGTCTATATGAGATGATGCATGCTAACTAAACATATTGTGGTAGTCATTCCACAATGTATGTAAGTCACACCATTATGCTGTACACCTTAAATGTGTACAGTGATATATGTCAATTATATCTCAGTAAAATAGGAAACAACAAAAGCTTTCTCTAAAAGAGGTATAAATTATTGCAAACACTTATAAATCTGATTATATTTTATAAGGTAGTTATTATTTAAAAGTTTCCCAATTTTGTCTTTTAAAGAGGATTCCTAGAGAAGTTAATGGCGAATTGAAAGAAATATAATGTGATAGTATATTTATAGCACTGTAACATATGGCTGTTTATTTGCTTATTCATTTATTCAGCCAGTCTATAAAAGTGGATTGAAAATAATAAATAAGTACCACTATGGGCCAGATATTATGATAGCTCTAGGGTAAACATGAAACTTGATCTGTCACTGAATGGAGCAATAATATTGTGATTGGGAAGAATATAGGCCCAGAACTAAGTAAAATGCAAGACATTGTGTTAGTGTCATAGGAGAGGTAAAAATATTCAGCATCTATCAAACCTGGTCTTCTTTCAGTGTTCCTTACTAGAGAGAATGGAAACCATTCAGTTTTGTATGTCAGATATATAGGAAGTAATTAATGTCCCACTGTACCTCAACTTCAATTCTTAGCCATTGGCAAGTTGTCCATAATTCATATTCAATTTTTTTTCTATTCTTATGGCTTTACTCCATTTCATGTGTTTCTGCTCAAGTTAAACTTAGGTTCATCTCTTGCCTGCACTAATATAAATATAGTTAAGTAGTCTCCTAACTAGTCTCCTTACATATGCTTCAATGAGAGTAATCTTTTCAAAATGCAAATCTAGTCATATCACCACCCTTCTTAAATTTCATGAGGGTAGTTTCTGTCTCTGCAGTTCATTATATCTCTAGCATCTAACATATTGTCAGATACAAAATAGATGCTCAATAAATAATCTCAGTGGATAAATAAATGAATTGTAAAGTTGGGAGAAATATCTTGATGTAAGAATTCTCAAAATTATGAAACTTTAACCCAAATGAGAGACACTATTCTGCCTATCATATAGGGTGTTGATCACACAGAAAAGCTTCCAGAACTTAGATTAGCTGACAAAATACCATTAATGATATAATGTGTCCTAAGCATATATGCTTATTTTATAAATATGTGAATATGTAGATACATCTGTGTGTATGTAGATACATCTAAATATATATGTACAATATATATATTGTCCACCTAAAGGGAAATAGATGAAAATTATGTCACAGAGAATGTTATTGGTAGTGTAATAAACCCCTAGTGAAACAAGAAAGAAGTTTTCCTATTTATAGTGTGGAAGTCATTTACAATTTTGGCCATTTATTATATATTTCCCTGTTGCCCAAAGAGCACCCCGATTTCCCTCAGTGAACAACCCTTCTGCCACTTTCAGGCCTTGCTGATTTGATGGTTGTTGACTACTTTGTTGTTTCTGGAATTAGTTATTGCATTCTCCTGGTAATTGTTGAGTAATTGTTTCAGGGAGCAGTGACTGACCCAATCAGAGCTAGTGAGTTGTAATTAGATATCCACTGGGAATAAAGAACTTGAATTTAGAGGCTATAAAGCTGAAGCCATTGCATCCATTTTGGCACCACAAAGGAAATTCCTACCAAAGAGTGGAGCCAACATAAAGAATGGAGAGCTAAGTGTTAAAGAGAGATCAAGTCCTGGTGACATTATGTGAGCTCCAAGATCTTGGTAAGTCTGAACCAGGACTATTCTGTACATGAGCTAGTAAATTCCTTTTGGAATTAACTTGTTTGGGTTGATTTTCTGCCACTGGTAAACAGGAGATACTTATAGTATCATGTAGCTTCCATGTTCCCTGGGTGGCTGGGATGAAAGAGTTCATCCCAGGCAACTGGCCTCATCCTTGAAATGTGATAGATTGTATTCTGGCCAGGGATAGAGTTTCTTAGTAAGTCAGATAGGCTACAGAAGTGTAGGCTGTGACCACAGAAACTAGCCTCTGCCTTACAGACTGACTGTTCAGGGGCGCTTATCTAGTTTTGCTGGTAATAGGTTGCACCTGTTACTAAGAAATGTCTCATGGCCAAAGAAACTTCCAAAGTGAGCACCTGCACAAGACAAAAAAAAGTGACAAAAATTCCAAACTGGAAAAGCATAATTCTGCTTAACAGAAAACATTGATTTTATGACTTTTATTGAGTAAAAACTCAAACTAGGACCTCTGTGCACATTCAACTCTGAGAAGCAGAGACCGGTTTTAGAGGGAAGGACTTTAACATTTTATTATGTATTTTAGGTAAAAATTCAATCCCCCTTTTAATTCTCTAACTCATTCTTCCTTTTATTATTTTACCTTGCTCCTGAAGAGAAAGAGGGGCCAGCTGGCGGCAGTCCATACTGTAACATGAGGACCAGTGGAAGGTAAGAAATGGTCTGACAGCTGCTGAGCTAATCCTAGTCAGCTGTCTTTGACACTCAAAATGGTGAAAAGATCAGCATTTATGTCACCATATCCACCTGTAAGTGGTTGTTTATGGGTGAAATGGTGTCTTAAGAGAGCCCTTTGATCGAAGGAATTTGGAACATGGATGGATAAGGAAGAAAACAGGGCTGGTGTAAGAGAAGCTGGGCTGATTGTTAACTGCTCCATTATGGTGCAATGCTTTCTTAGAGATGCTCCTGCCAGTATATCCTTTAGACTGCTATCAGCATGAAGTTTGGAAGCCTTACATCTGATCGTATATCTCATCCTTACTTAAAGTATTGGGGATAAGTGAAATGATAGACATTATTGCTGTCCTCATGGGTCTTATTCTCAATATGTAAATGAAAATCAAAAATAACCTGAACCAAGGCCAAGTGTGAAATACAGGAAACGTATAATATAAAATCAGAAAAGTGGGTGTTTCAGTTGGGGAATTTTTCATGAAAGAGGTTAGATCTAAACTGTGACTCAAAGGAGAGTGGTGAGTATATACATTGAGAAGAGAGAAAAGGATTTCTGGTTGAACCCTTGCATAAACAAAGCTCAGGGGAAAACAAGTAAAATGTTTGTCAAATGGGGAAGGTAAAGAAAAGAATTTGTGAAATAATACCTCTTTACCAAATTTATAAAGTATCTTTTGGAAGAATCACATAAGTATTTTTCTGGTATAATTCATCCTCATGCAATAATTTCTCTTAACTAAATTACCTGAGGGAAAATATAGGTTTTTAATTCACACTTGGATATTTTTAGAAATGAAAAAGTATGAAGTTAGCTTATCATTTTTGATGATCTGTAAAACTTACCAGACCCAGAGGAATTCCAATTATTCTATTAAATTACTCTGTAATTGAACGAGCATCTCCACTCTCAATAAAACAGGTTCTAATGTCCAAAGCAGTATGTGAGCTATTGCTGAGTGTCTTAATGGCTCCTGTGTTTGCCTACATACTCTCATACTAGCTTCCAACTAATTACTTTGTAAAGCACTTTGGGATAATTTGGTTGTGAATAGTATTGTATAAAGCAAATACATTTCTTTTCTCAAACATTGACTCATGTTGGGAGCTGAAGAGCTACAAGTACTTTTTATTTATTTTTTTGCCTTAGCAGTAGATATTTTATGTTAGGCATGAATGCCTTCTCAGATCTTCTTTTAAAGTGATGTGTTTTCAGGTACAGAGTATAAAGACCTTTCTAAGGAGGATAGAGAATTTTAGAGAACAAAGCATATTAAACCAACAAAAGCAAAAAAATTTTCAGGTCGGGGCTTCACTGGTGGTGCAGTGGTTGAGAGTCTGCCTGCCGATGCAGGGGACACGGGTTCATGCCCCGGTCCGGGAAGATCCCACATGCCGCGCACCGGCTGGGCCCGTGAGCCATGGCCGCCAAGCCTGTGCGTCCGGAGCCTGTGCTCTGCAACGGGAGAGGCCACAACAGTGAGAGGCCCGCGTACAGCAAAAAAAACAAAACAAAACGAAACAAAAAAACATTTTTCACCTTATACAATGTAATTAGTGGACCTGTTTCTGCTGACATTGCCATTACACAAAATATTTATTTTGTTGTAAACTCTTTTGTTAATGAATATGAAGTATTTTATAAATAATTTTCATGAAATAATTGTCTTTTTAATATTTATTGCATTTACATGGGCAGACTTTTTTTTTTTTTGAAATACGCGGGCCTCTCACTGTTGTGGCCTCTCCCGTTGCGGAGCACAGGCTCCGGACGCGCAGGCTCAGTGGCCATGGCTCACGGGCGCAGCCGCTATGTGGCATGTGGGGTCTTCCCAGTCCAGGGAACGAACCCGTGTCCCCTGCATCGGCAGGCGGACTCTCAACCACTGCGCCACCAGGGAAGCCCCTACGGCAGACTCTTAAGGAAAAGTCTTTCATCACAAAATAAATGTCAACAAGGTAAATTTTCTGAAAATTATTTTATAATTAATAACTAGTGAACTGTGTCTCATCCTGTGCCTTCTTCAAGAATCAGTGGCACTTTTATTCCAGATTTATGCCCATCTCTTCATTGATAATCTTCTTTTTCAAGTGCTGCAAATGGGATTTAGAATGTGTGTCTAGAATTGGCTGTTGTGCACATACAGAAGGAAATTCTTGTGTTCCTATAACTGTATGGCTCCTATGGAAACCCCTGTGGTTCCAGGTTACTGATAGTCTGCTCCAATCTTTTCTCTATGACTGTTATCTCCTGAAAACTTCATCTATGATGAAGGTCTTTTTACCCCTCTTTCATTATTAATATTCAATATTATGACCTGTATTTCGATTTCCTGTGGAAAAATGACGATTCATAATTTGCAAGAAATAGGTGGCATGTTTCTTTATCCATACCTGAAAGTACGGGGAAGTATTTAATACTCTTAAGATTTTTAGATATTCTTAAGTGCATCATGATTTATTGACACAGGCTTGGTAATATTATCTTCCTACAAACAAACCTAGACTTTGAGTACTAAAGAAACTAAAGCAGAATATAAAGTGTGCCCTTTAAATGGAATGGCCATTACTTACGCTCAGTGATCGAAATGCATATGCATATACATGTCTTCCTCATCCGGATGACAGATTTGAGAATCTTCATGCCGTGTGATTCCATTTGGAGGTGGGATTAACATTTTTGTCCCTTTGATAAACCACTAACTGCCTTAAATGAAGTTTAATGATCCTTAGTGAGTTATTAGTGGATTGTTCCATGGTGTAATGGTTAGATTAGTGAAATCTCACAACAGTATAGTAACTGTATCCAAAGGAATCTGGAAATTGATGCATCTCTATAGAAGGAAGTGATTTCTTTATTCTTCCCAATGTGTCTCATTATGTTCTTGTCCTTTTTAATGTACCTACCATTATTAAGAGAATACGAGGGTATTATCCAAATTTCAAATGGACTACTCCATGTGAATTGTTTCAAAATATGTGCTTATGTTATTCTGGAGAATAATTATACAGGATTCTCGAGGGTCTTATGTACTTGATGTTAAAACCCCTTAAGTTAAAGTTTTAAAATGCAGTTTTATTTTATGAGTTTTTACATTTGTGGAGGTAAGGGAATTCTCAATGATATTTCTCCTGAAGTGATCTGTGTTTGGGTGCATTACAAATATATGGTAACTAGTATTGAGAGCCATTTATTGACTTCAAATTGCATACAAACCAAGTGCTGATACCAGTCTCTGAGCTAGGTACATGGTTTGGGACTAAGGTGTCATCATGTACCAAGAAGTTATATGTCACCATGAACAGCAGTCAAGGAGATTCACTTATAATGTTTGTAGTTATCTTTGAATATCCTGATTTGGAAATGTGAAATTTCAAGGGATATTTTGTTTCTGTATATTGCTACAAGTTTGGCTATCGATAAATAAAAATACATACTATAAGGTAGAGAAGATAATCAAAGGCAATGAATTAAAAGAGAAAGTTCAAGGATTCTCTCCTTTATTCATTATCCAGTAGCCTAGAGACTGAACTGCAGTGCTGAGAGGCAAGTTGGGGTTTTAACTCAGTATGCTAAATGGAAAATATCCAGACCACGATCACAAAACAGCTGTTTTCCTCCATAACAGGGTGAATTACAGTACATAATGGAGCCAAGAAACCTCTTAGCATTTGTGCAAAAGGTTCTTTTGCCAGCCAGGAAGCAAGCATCAACAAGCATTGGCTTTGGAAGAGTTGGCACCTATTTTACAATTTCTCCATGACAAAAGTCTTTCCTATGAGAAGTTTTGTTAAATGCTCCCTTAAGGATTTAAGATGGTGATGAGGAAGAGAGCATCATAAGTGAAAACAAGGGTGGCATTTTCAGAAAATGCCTTCGCAAAATACCATTTTTTGGAGTCCTTATTTATGTGATCTAAATGCAGTTCTCATAGATAACATCATTAGTACCTGAGATATTTATATCCATTAATATAATCAAATCTGAAAAGTAGGAAACTATTTGAAGACATCAAAGTCAGAAAATTTGGAGATTATGTGAAGTTATACTTCATCTCTGAGAAGGAGGCTCAATGACCTTCCATTAAATATTAATAAGATGCAGAGGTCATACCAATCACACTCCAGAAACTTAGAAGAAATCACAGTCAAATCAAATCAAAGTTTTGGTTACAAATTGCAGTATATTTCTAAGAATGGGGAAAATGGAGACATTTTGCATGGAGAAAATATTATTCTTCCTGTAGAAAAATCTGTGAATGAAAGCTAAGAATATGACCTCAAAATGGAGAGAAAAATCAAAGATGAGCATTATACTTCTTTTTTTGGTGAGGTGTACACTAAGAGCTCTTGAAGCAGGGATGATGGATTGTATTTTTATATCCCTAGTCACAATAACCAGTGTTATTTGAGTTGACATTCCAAAGTATATATATTCTTTCTCATAATTTTTCAATTTGTGACATTGACACTAATTCCAAGGCAAATACTCTAATAGATAAAATTGACATGACCAACATTTTAAAAAATAATCTTTTACCTCTAAACTTGTAGTTCTCTGGGCCATCTGTGAAACTTTTCAAAAGTGTATATGGCTGGTTCTCATCCTCTGAACATTCTAATTCAGAAATTTGGGGATAGGATGATTTTTCTTTATTTTAAAAATGTTCACAGAATTTTAGGAACTACAGCATTAAATGATCCCTGAATTGCAAAGATCACATATTTGCCTTTGAAAACTCAAAAGGATTTGTTTTGCATTCTCTGTAAGAGCATGCTGCAACCCCATAACAACTGCAGACAGCCTGTGTTCATTTTATCCCATGTTCACCTTTAGTCAAAATGTCTTGACTACTCCATTGCATTCGTGCTTGCTTCATCTGACAACCTGTTGACTTTCGTCTCTCAGCTCAGTAACTAGTAATTTGCCTATCCTCACTGGTTTCTCTAATTTCCTCTTGTAATTATAGTACATTTTATCTCTCCTGGTTGGATAATCTTCAAATAGTGTCTAGTTAACAGACTCCTTTGTTTAGTTTTCTTGGGTGCTTATTAGAATTAATGGCAAATGTGTAATTGTTCATAGTAGTCTCTTATGGTCCTTTGTATATTTCTGTGGTATCAGTTGTAACATCTCCTCTCTCATTTCTGATTTTATTTATTTGTGTTCTCTCTCTCTCTCTCTCTCTCTCTCTCTCTCTTTTTGATGAGTCTAGTGAAAGGCTTGTCAATATTACTTATATTTTCAGAGAACTGCCTCTTAGTTTCATTGATCATCTTTTTTGTCTTTTTTGCTTCTATTTCATTTATTTCTGCTCTAATCTCTCTTATTTCTTTGTTCTACTAATTTTGGGCTTTATTCTTCTTTTTCTAGTTCCTTGAGGCATGAAGTTAGGTTATTTATTTGAGAATTTTCTTGTTTCTTAAAATAGGCATTTATTGCTACAAACTTCCCTCTTAGAACTGCCTTTGCTCCATCCACAGATTTTGGTATGTTCTTTTTCATTTTTGTTAGTCTCAAGGTACTTTTTGATCTCTCTTTTGATTTCTTCTTCGACCCATTGGTTGTTCAGTATCATGTTGTTTAACCTCCACACATTTGTGAATTTTCTGCTTTTCTTCGTGTAATAAGTTTCTAGTTTCATACCATTGTGGTTGGAAAAGATGCTTGATATGATTTCAATCCTATTAAATTTATTAAGACTTGTTTTGTGGCCTAATATATAATATATCCTGGAAAATGTTCTATGTGCACTTGAGAAGAATGTGCATTCTGTTGTTTTAGGATGGAATGTTCCATATATATTAGTTAAGTTAATCCAGTCTAATGTGTCATTTAAGGCCAACGTTTCCTCATTGATTTTCTGTCTGGATGATCTATCCATTGACGTAAGTGGAGTATTAAATTCCCCTACTATTAACGTATTGCCATTTATTTCTCCCTTTAGGTCTATTAATATTTGCTTTATATATTTAGGTGCTCCTATGTTGGGTGCACATATATTTACAAACGGCATATCCTCTTGTTGGATTGATCCCTTTATCATTATGTAACTCCATCTCTGTCACATATTTCAGTCTTTGTTTTAAAGTCTATTTTGTCTGATCTAGGTATAGCTATACAAATTTGCTTTTGGTTTACATTTGTATGAAATATCTTTTTCCATCTCTTCACTTTCAGTCCTTACATGTAGTATGAGTCTCCTGTAGGCAGCATATAGATGGTTCTTGTTTTTTTACCCATTCAGTCACTCTATGTCTTTTGATTGGAGAATTTAGTCTATTTACATTTAAAGCAATTTCTTTAATATCTTTGTTGGAGTATAATTGCTTTATAATGTTGTGTTAGTTTCTGCTGTACAACAAAGTGAATCAGCTATATGTATACATATGTCCCCATATCCCCTCCCTCTTGTGTCTCCCTCCCACCCTCCAAATCCCGCCACTGTAGGTCATCACAAAGCATCGAGCTGATCTCTGTGTGCTATGCAGTAGCTTCCCACTAGCCATCCATTTTACATTTGGTAGTATATATATGTCCATGTCACTCTCTCACTTTGTGCCAGCTTCCCCTTCCCGCTGTGTTCTCAAGTCCATTCTCTACATCTATGTCTTTATTTCTGCCCTGCCACTAGGTTCATCAGTACCGTTTTTTTTTTTTAGTTTCCATATATGTGTGTTAGCATACAGTATTCGTTTTTCTCTTTCTGACTTACTTCACTCTGTATGACAGACTCTAGGTCCATCCACCTCACTACAAATAACTCAATTTCATTTCTTTTTATGGCTGAGTAATATTCCATTGTATATATGTGCCACATCTTCCTTATCCATTCATCTGTTGATGGACATTTAGGTTGCTTCCATGTCCTGCCTATTGTAAATATTGCTGCATTGAACATTACAGTACATGTATCTTTTTGAATTATGGTTTTCTCATGGTATATGTCCAGTAGTGGGATTGCTGGGTCATATTGTGGTTCTATTTTTAGTTTTTTAAAGAACCTCCATACTGTTCTCCATAGTGGCTGTATCAATTTACATTCCCACTAACAGTGCAGGAGGGTTCCCTTTTCTTCACACCCTCTCCAGCATTTATTGTTTGTAGATTTTTTAATGATGGCCATTCTGACCAGTGTGAGGTGATACCTCATTGTGGTTTTGATTTGCATTTCTCTAATGATTAGTGATGTTGAGCATCTTTTCATGTGTTTGTTGGCAATCTGTATGTCTACTTTGGAGAAATGTTTAGTTAGGTCTTCTGACCATTTTTGGATTGGGTTGTTTGTTGTTTTTGATGTTGAGCTGCATGAGCTGCTTGTATATTTTGGAGATTAATCCTTTGTCAGTTGCTTTGTTTGCAAATATTTTTTCCCATTCTGAGGGTAAAGTAATTATTGATAGGTATATATTATTGCCGTTTCATTCATTGTTTTCTGGATGCTTTTGTAATTCTTCTCTGTTCCTTTCTTCTTCTCTTACTCTCTTCTTTGTGGTTTGATGACATGCTTTAGTGGTATGCTTATATTCCTTTCCTTTATTCTTTGTGTGTTTACTGTACTTTTTTGCTTTGTGATTACCGTGAGGCTTATATATAATCTATAACAGTCTATTTTAAATTGATAACAACTTGTCTATTCCCATTCTAAAACTCAACATTTTTACTCCTGCAAACATTTTGTTTTTGATGTTACATCTTTTTATCTTGTGTATTCCTTAACTAATTATTGTAATTGTAGCTACTTTTACTCCTTTTGTCTTTTAACCTTCATAATAGCTTAATGTGTTTAATCCACTACTTTTACTATATATTTACCTTTCAGTGAGATTTATTCTTTCATATGTTTTCTTATTACTAATTATCACCCTTTCTTTTTAGCTTAAAGAAGTTCTTTAACATTCCTTGTAAGGCCAGTTTTATGATGATAAACTCCGTTAGCTTTCACTTGTCTGGAAAATTCTTTATCTCTCTTTCAATTCTGAATGGTAACTTTGCCAGATAAAATATTCTTAGCTGGAAGTTTGTTTGGTTTTCTTTAAGCACTTTGAATATATCATGCCACTCCCTTCTGGCCTGCAAAGTTTTTGCAGAAAAATCTGCTTATACTCTTACGGGGTTCCCTTGTATATAACTGGTTGTTTTTCTCTTGCTACTTTTAATATTTTCTCCTTGTCTTTAACTTTTGACACTTTAGTTGTAATGTGTCTTGGTGTGGGTCTCTTTAGGTTCATCTTATTTGGAACTCCTTGAGTCTTCTGGTTCTGGATCAGGTTAGGGATGTTTTCAGCCATCATTTCTTCAAATAAATCTCTGCCCCTAGCTTTCTTTCTTCTCTTTGTGGGAGCCCTATAATGTGAATGTTAGGCTGTTTGATGATGTTCTATAAGCCCGTTAAGCTATCTTCACTTTTTTTTCATTCTTTTATCTTTTTGCTGCTCTGATTGGGTGAGTTCAGCTGCCTTGTCTTCAAGGTGACTGATTCTTTCTTCTGCTGCATCTAATCTGTCGAACCCCTATAAGTGTATTTTTCAGTTCAGTTATTTTATTCTTCAGCTCTGTGAAAAAATCTATTTGGTACTTATATTTTCCATGTCTTTGTTGAAATTCTCACTGTGTTCACCCATTCTTCTTCCCAGTTCAGTGAGCATCTTTATGAAAATTACTTTAATCTCTTTATCAGGTAAATTTCTTATCTCCATTTCTGAGGTTTTATCTTGTTCCTTCATTTGGAACATATTCCTCTGTTTCTTTATTTTGCTTGACTCTCTTTGTTGGTTTCTATAGAGCAGATGAAACAACCACCTCTCCTAGTCTTGAAGCAGTGGCCTCTTGAAGGAGATGAACATTGGTGTTCAATCTTGCCCCAGCTCTTTGTTGTCTCTCAAACCTTTATGCTTGTCCAAGCAGCCTATTATATTTTTTAATAGCTCCCAGTAGGTGAGGATGCACTGAGACTTGTCAGTGTCCCTAATGGGAGTATCTCAGCACCTAGATTCAGGCTGATTGAAAGCCAGATCCATAGGCAGCAGCTTTTAAAATTATTCAAATAAATACAGTCCTGTGGGATCACAGCATAAGCCCCTCTGGCCAACAGAGCCAGGCAATCTGGTGGCATCCCCTCGGCAGCAGTTGTAAATATCAGGGCTCCAGGTGAGTGTATGAGCTCTTTTCTGGAAAATACCATCCAGCTGTAGCAAGGGGCAGAGGGAGAGTGCCAAGTTGGTGTCCATAGCCTACATTCCTTGAGAGTGTCTCCATTGCCACTAAATGTATGCCAAACATGAAGCCTACCCCTCAGACTGGAGCTTCTGGACTATTATCAAAAAGACAAGAAATAACAAGTACTGGCATGGATATGGAGAAAAGGGAGCCCTTGGGCACTCTCGTTGGGAAAGTAAATTAGTGCAGCCACTGTGCAAAAAGTATGGAGGTCCTCAAATAATTAAAAATAGAGCAACCATATGATCCAGCGATTTTACTTCTGGGTATTTATCCAAAGTAAGCAAAAACTAACTAATATATCAAAAAGATATGCACCCCCATGTTCACTGCAGCATTATTTATAATAGCTAATATATGGAAACAACCCGTGTCCAGCTGTAAATGAATGGATAAAGAAATTGTGATATATGTGTGTATATATATATATACACACATAATATTCCATAATATTCTGTAATATATATTATAAAATATATATGGTATTCATATATATATATATGTAAGATGGATCTTGAGAGCATTATGCTAAGTGAAATAAGTCACACAGAGAAAGACAAATACTGTATGACCTCTTTTATATGTGGAGTGCTTAAAACAAACAAACAAATGAAACAACAATAACAAAACCCAAGCTCACAGATACAAAGAATAGATTGGTGGTTGCCAGAGGCAAGGTTAGAGGGATGTGAAAAATGGGTAAAAGGGATCAAAATAAAAACCTTCTATAAACTTAACTAACACACATACTGTGAAAAAGAGCTTGGTCCAACTTTGAAATAATTACGAAGCTCTGTTCTGGAGTAATTGTCTTTAAGCCATTTAAAGAGCTACCCACTATAAGAAATGCATTTTACTTCCAGACCACACACACATACACATGAAACTAGAAACAAAATTTTGCTGAACAGTGTTTATCTCTACTATGTATGATGTAGCCTATTTGTTATTCTTTTCTATTGCATTAAAAATATGTGGGGGGTTGTAACCCATTCATGAGTGGAGACCTCTAGCTCACTAACTACTTTTACAAGATACAAAAAAAAAAAAAAATTAAGGGCAAAGCTTTTCATCTATTATTCATTTTAGCATCTAAAACAAGTGAAAGTGTAGTTGCTTAAATAGTGTTCCCTCAAATTTCATACACGTCTGGAACTTCAAAATGTCACCTAATTTGGAAATAGGGTCTTTGCAAATATAATTAGTAAAGGAATTCAGTATGAAATCATCCTGGATTTAGGGTGGGCCCTAATTTGAAAACTGGTGTCCTTACAAGAAGAGGAAAGGACACAAACATGGAGGAGAAGATGAGATGAAGACAGTAGCAGAGACTGAGGTGATGTGTCTACAAGCTTAGGAATTTCAGAACCTACCAGAAGTTGGTAGCAGCAAGGAATAATTCTTCCCTAGAGTCTGCAGAAGGAGCATGGCCCTGCTGACTTCTTGCGTTCAGATTTCTGGCCTCTAGAACTGTGAGAGAATACATTTCTGTTGTGTTAAGTCATCCAGTTTGTAATGCCTTGTTACAGCATCCCTAGAAAACTACTACGGAGCGTGCTCAGTAAGTATTTGTTGAATGGCTGTAAATGAATGAATAACTTCTGAAGCCTTTATGTTCACTGTAAAGACTAACCTTAGTAAAAAAAAAAAAAAAAAAAAAAAAAAAAAGACTAACCTCCTCTGTGGGGATAGTTCTGGGGGGAATTTACAATAGTTACAATACTTGTGGCCCATTAGCAAATATTTCAATTGGTTTTGCTCAGTATTTTAAAATGAAATAGAATAAAATATTATATAGTTTAATATAATAGGAAATATCAATGTGGCACACATTTTTAAGGTAAATGTGTAAAAATTTTGTCTCGTGTGTGTGTGTGTGTGTACACTGTGTTGCAATGTCAAATTTATCTTACTCTGGGCTACAGTAAAACAGAAATATTTGAAAGCAAATGGTCCAGCCACATCTTATTCACATGTTTAGTCAAGCCAGAAGGTTTTGTTGAATATTTGAATATACAAAATATATCATTTTTTTCTGTTATAGCATTGCAAATTTACTTGGAAAAGGAAGGAGTAAAACTTTCTTTATATGAGAATGAAATAATTTGTACATAGGAATGAGAATCTTTTTATAAAACTACCAGAAATAAGTGAGTTTACAAGATCACAGTAAACAAGGTCAACATACAAAGATATATTGTATTTTTATATCTTAGCAACAAACAGTTGAGAATTGAATTTTTCAAAAACACCATTTAAAATAGTATCTAAAAGCATAAAATATGTAGGGATAAATCTAGAATATACGTTAAGACCTGTTCACTGAAAACTAAAAACACTGCTGAGAGATATTTTAAAAGACCTAAATAAGTGAAGTGATACATCATGGTCATGAACTGAAAGAATGTGTGTTAAGATGTCAGTATTCTCCAAATTGATGTAGAAATCAATACAATCCCACTCAAAATTCCAGCAGACTTTTTGATAGATATTGACAACCTGATATTCTAAAATGTATTTAGAAATGCAGCAAATTTACAATGGCCAAAAAAATTTTGTAAAAGAACAAATTCGAAGGACTCATCCTATTTAATTTATACAGTAAAAATATCATATAATGGATAAAAGTTCTGGTCAAATCGTCACTGGGGATAGTTCTAACATATCTGTTACTTAGAAAATCTGATCTTTTTAGAGTAAAGCCCTTTAGCTGCCATTCTGTTTTAGATCATCCTAATTCACTTTTTCCTTGATAGAATACTGATTAGAAATTCTACATGTTTCTGTAATTGTTTTCATGGCCACAGAAGGAAATTAAAACATCCATAAATAACAAAATAAATGACTAAAACTGTATTATGGAATGATTATGTTCTAATGATGCTTTACATCATTAGAGGATAAGGAATAACATTTTAAAACTTTGAGAGGGATTACATGTGAGGGATTACAAATGTGGCAAAAGAAAGTTCATTATTCCTGATAAGGTTCAAGGACACCCCCTCCTTTTAAAGGAGGAAATCTGTGAGGCAGTGCCTTAAAGTCTTTAGAGGATCTTCTGTATGACTGAATAGTTCTCTGAGACACTGCCTTATGTCTTTCTGTGATAATAACCAAGAATCTTATTGTCTGTCTCTGGATTGATTTTTGCTTGGAAGTCCCTTCTTTTTTTGAGAATCTTGGAGAAGCTAAAAATGTGAAGCAGTTTTGTTTTCAAGCCCAGTAAGTCTTGGCTCCTTTGTAGTCACTTATCTTCTTCCCCTTACCTGCTACTGTAGGCAACTAGCTGGAAGGAGACCAACAGTATCTCCAACATTCTACCTTCCCTAGATCATTCAGCTCATAAGGTACATTTTTCATTATCTACATTACTTCAGGAATGTGTTTTGGTAAACTTGTCTCCACTATATAAAAGACCCCTTTCCTCCATTTTCCAATAATCCTCACTTTTCTTTAAGCCCGCAAACTCCTTCATTGGGTTTCTACTAGCACTCTCTTCATAGTCATCCAACCCACCACCCACTTCTGAAGCCACAGGCTCTGGATTTTGTTTTAGTGACATTCTATTTCTAAGTAGCAGAATCTGTTCCAGTTATCTATTTCTGTATAAGAAGCAACCCCATAACTTAATGCCTCTAAAAAATGATAGCATTTGTGATAATCGTGAATCTACAATTTGAACAGGTCTCAGCAGGGCTGGCCTGGGATAGCTTATCTCTTTTTCATTCTAGAGAGCTGGGCAGCATTCATTTGCATGTCTGGTGGTTGGTGATGGCTGTTGGCTGGGCCTTTCCATCTCTCTGAAAACATATGATTTACTTGTTCAAGGTTTTAAATTTTATATATGTTAAATTATGCTTGATATATTCTGACATTTGCTTTAGTAATTTAATATTTTTTCTTTTGAGAACACTCCAAGTTGATGGTGTAGCTGTAATTTATCCATTTTTACAGCTCTAAGGTGTTTATTTATGCCAGTAACACAATTTACCTGTTGTATTATTGATGAAAATTTAGGTAATTTACAATTTTTTGCTGTTATGAATAACACTCATTTGCATATTCTTGTACATATCTCCTAGATACATATGCAAGCATTTTTCTAGGGTATATATCTATGAGTGAAATTGTTGGGTCGTACTTACATGCTCAAATTTATTAGCTAGTCACAAATTGTTTTCCTTCGAGGTGGTGTCAATTTATGTAACTACCAATAGAGTAAGAGTCTTTCTTTAGATCCATGCTTGCCAATCTGATAGATGTGAGTGGTATCTCATAGTAGTTGTATTCTGTGCTTAACAATGATTTTGAGTATCTTTCTACATTCTTTTTCTTACAGTCTGTATATGCATGTCTTTTACACGTGTTTCTTATGTATTGTTTGTCTTTTTGTAACTGATAGATTATATATTTTAATATATATTTTGTATATTAATTTTTGTCAGTGTAAGTGTAATATCTTCTTGTTATTGAGCTGTCTTTCCGCTTTCTTTACTATGTTTTTGATATATACAATTATATAATTCTGATTCCAATTTAATAATTAATCACTCTTTTTTATAGTTTGTGTTGCCTTTAAAAAGAACTTTCCTATACCAACCTCTTAAGGATATTATCACACTGTAGCTTCTCAAAGTTTTTAAATCTTATTCCTTACATTTACCAGTTTATCTGTCCCCTGCATCGGCAGGCGGACTCTCAACCACTGCGCCACCAGGGAAGCCCAGGGAATTAATTTTTTAAAAAAAATATTATGTTAGGAAAGTATGGTAGTTAATTTTATGTGTCAACTTGATTGGGCTAAAGGATGCCCAGATAGCAGGTAAAACATTATTTCTGGATGTATCTGTGAGGATTTCTGGAAGATATTAGCATTTGATTCAGTAGACTGAGTAAAGAGATAAACCCTCACCAATGTGGGCAGGCATCATCCAATATTTGAGGGCCCAGATTGGAAAAAAAATAAAAATAAAAATGAAGGAAGGGCAAATTTCCTGTCTCTTCTTGAGCTGGAACGTTCATCTGTTCCTGCTATTGGACATTGATGCTACTGGTTCTAGGGCCTTTGGACTCCGGGACTTATACCAACAGCTCCCTTGTTCTCAGGCCTTTGGACTTGGACTGAATTATACCACCAGCTTTCCTGGTTCTCCAGCTTGCAGAAGGCAACCGTGTAACCCAATTCTATAATAAATCCCCTCCATCTCTGTGTGTGTGGGGTGGGGGTGTGTGTGTGTGTGTGTGTATACACACTATTGGTTTTGTTTCTCAGGAGAACCCTGACTAAATACAGAAAGCATTAAAGCATTTCAGTTTTCTCCCCACGTGTTCTTCAAATGAATTCGTAGAACAGTTTTGGTTACCGTATTTTTCTATACATCCATTAGATTAGACTTGTTAGTGTTTATCTTTCTAATCATCTATAAATTTACAGATTACTTGACTGATTAAAAATACATTAAAATGTCTCTCTCTAAAGGTCAATTTCTCATTTTATGGTTTTAGTTTGGTTACTTTTTTGTTATACCTTTCAAATAAATTTAACCTTTCATCTAAATTGTACATGCTATGGAAAACACTCCTCTCTCTATATAACATCTTTTTTTCTTATCCTAACTCATGATTATAAATATCACCTCTTTGCAGATGACAGATCACTCTGTCATCTGTATTCTAAATTCTGACCTCCCCCCAGAGATATACTGCTACATTCCAACAACTTGCTAGATGTTTTCACTAGTACATTTCACTAGAATTTTAAATACAGTCTCCCCCCCAAATTAAGTAATCATGTCCTTCTTAAACCTGCTTCTCTTTCTATTTTGTCTGTTTCTTTTATAGTGCCATTTCATGCAAGACACCCATGCTTACAAGTGACTTTTTCACTCTCTCTTGTCTTATATTTGTATATGCAATTTTGTCGTCAAGTACTATAGATTCTACCTCTACAGTGTCATCATGATCAGTCCACACACACTGCAGCAATGGTTGAAGGTCCTCAATACTCTGATCATTACAAATCAAGCTGATTTCCTTAATTCCAGTATTAGCTCCATCCTATCTTTTTCATACATTAGCTTGCAAATGAAACTTTCTGAACAGATATTCATATATAATCTCTTTTACACTGTTTAATGACATAGAGATGAAAAATATGGTTTTGGAAACTGATGGTCTTCTTGTACTGAATGTCTTCTTTCTTTTGTATTCTCTCCAGATCCACTCTCTGTTCGCTTCCACCTTGTTTTAGCCTACAGCAAGAGGCTGAAGTGTCACAAACTACGTTCATATCCCTCTTGCTCTTGAGCTTCTTGTAGATTGTTGAATTTTCCCTGCCTTGTACTTGCCATCTTGGACTGGCTGTATTCTACTGTTACCATCAATATGAGCTTCTCCATGTAATGCTCTCCTTCCAGTTTCTGGTTTCTCTCCCACATTCCTTCAGATATGGGGGTAAAATTACACACCCCTCTCCCACCAAACTATCACTGGAGCATTGCCCTACCCCTACTGGTCTTTCTATATGATATCTTTATAGATAATCTCTTTACTAAACTCTCCTGTATTATACTAATTTTTTGTACCATCTTTTTCCTGACTGGAAAATTGTCTGACCTTGCCACTTACTACTGGATAAACTTGGAAATTTTATTTAATGTTGTTGCATCTTATTTTGGTCATCTGAAATGTGGACAAAATAGCAGTATCTACAAAAGTCATTGTGGCATATATAATGCTTAATGAATAATTTTTTATTATTTATAAAATAGAAACTCTTAAACATGTAATTAAAGACATATCAGAGGGAGAGGAAAAGCAAAACGTACTGTCCTTTTCCATATAACAAGAAGACTGTTCTGTAATGCATTCTCCAAAAATTTCCAGAGCTTCTCCAGTGGAACTGAACTACAGTTGTTTATGATGAAAACCAGCTCAGTAGAGGACCTGTGAATTGGCTTTTCCTCTTTGCGTGTTTCTCTATTTTGTCCTCCCACTCCTCTATACTAGATCACTTCCACAAACACACACTTAATATCTGAACCCTTATTTCAGATTCTTTTCACAAAGAAATTCTAAACTAACACAAAACTACTGGGATTACTTTTGGGGTATTGTGGTCAAAAGATTTTTTGGATATAAGGTAAAGATCAAGCTCTAGTCACTAGTACATAGTGTCTGAGAATTGCTGAAGCTAACATTTTAAACTGTTCTGCAAAAAGCATTTCTTGTTCCTTAAAGTTTTATCACCAACATTTTATCGACATTTATCACCAACTTTTGGGATCAGGAGAAAATGAAAACTCTGTGTGTCTCTATGTAGTGTATAGACCTAGTGATAAAGGTAAAAGTAGCAAAGATATAAAACTCAGTGGGTAACTACACAATAAATTGTGGAATATTTTGATCTTAGATCTTATGTTTAATTTTATTGATACAAATATGGCTGTTTCATTTGGAAATATCTAATTTGTGGTGGTATCAAACCAGTTTTATACGATGCATTTATTATGTGACAAACATTTTCCATTACTGTGGAATGAATTTTTATATACACTAAAAAGCAGAGGGCTCTAAATCACAGCCAAAAAAATCCATAATAAAAATTACTTTTCTGGGCTTCCCTGGTGGCGCAGTGAGTGGTTGAGAGTCCGCCTGCCGATGCAGGGGACACGGGTTCATGCCCTGGTCCAGGAGGATCCCACATGCTGTGGAGCGGCTGGGCCCGTGAGCCATGGCCGCTGAGCCTGCGTGTCCGGAGCCTGTGCTCTGTAACGGGAGAGGCCACAGCAGTGCGAGGCCCGTGTACCAAAAAAAAAATTACTTTTCTCAGAATTTATACCTCATTTTTGCTAGGTTTGACCAGATTACACTCTAATATGCATTCAATGTAATTTAACAAATATTTACAGAGTGACAGTGTAGTATAACTGAATGCTCATTTTTTAACAATTCTTTATGCCTAAACTCAATAGCTGGTTTGTGAAGACTGAGCATCTGATTTTAAAAAAAACACTGAATGTAGGAAAAGCATAAAGCTCCAATAGGCCAAGACCCAGTTTTCTTAATATCTGATGATGCAATAACAAGAGAATATCACTGGGATACAGCAAAAAAACAAAATTAATATATCATGTAGACCTCAAGGACTTACATGTTTCCACTCTCAAGCCCAATGGTATAAAATACTCTGGGATTGTCTACTGTGGCAACTATCCCATTCTGCATAGACTCCCCATTCCTCACTAAACTCTTAATGCACCTCCGCAAGCAACTAGACAGGAATTGAGAACCTATATTTACTCATTTGTGGCCTTTTCTAGTGTATTTTTTCATTCCACTGAATGTTTGCTGGTTCAACAGCAATTCAGAGTGAAAACAATAAGTAGTTTTTCCTACTAGTCTTTAGAGTGGTGATACCTCTGGAGAAGGAGAGAGGAAAATATGATGGTTGGGAGAAGAATGATTCAGTAGTATCTATAATATTTATTTTGTTTAAAACTCCTGAAACAAATACGGTAAAAGTTAGTGTTTAAAAGTTTATTATTGGGTATATAGGAGTAAAAATTAGGATATAAGCTAATTATATGACAAATGGATCCCAAATACAGAAGCTAAAAAAAGATGAAAGCTTATTTTCATTATACTACATGCTAGTGTAGAGGTAGACAGTTCTGCTTCACAAAGTCAAGAGGGAATCTGGCTTCCTTCTATTTCAGGCTCTGCCATTCAAATGAGTGTTTGCCTGCATTGCATAGTTGGAGCTGGCACACGACAGCACTTCCATCTCTAGGTTGTGAGAAGGGAACTGGAGCGGCAGTGGAAAGCAGGCAATTTTCTTTTTGGGAAATGATGTAGACTTTGTACATATCACTTGTACTCATATTCTTGCAAATACTGAGTCCTTGTCCACATGCAGTACAAGGAGACTATGAAATACGGTAAGTCCCCTACATACGAACGAGTTCTGTTCTGAGAGTGCGTTCGTAAGTCCAATTTGTTCATAAGTTCAACAAAGCTAGCCTAGTTACCCAACTAACACAATCGGCTTTATAGTACTGTACTGTAATGGGTTTATAATACTTTTCACACAAATAATACATAAAAAACAAACAGAAAAAATAAAACATTTTTAATCTTACAGTACAGTACCTTGAAAAGTACAGTAGTACAGCGCAACAGCTGGCATACAGAGGCTGGCATCGAGTGAACAGGCAAGAAATAAAGATACTGTGCTACTGTACTCTATATAGTACTGTACAGTAAAGTACACAAAAGCACAGCCACTTGTAGAGGACGCACACACATGACAATATACATCAGACACGTGAACTAACTTATGTGATTAGACATGTTCACAACTTGAAGTTTCGTACATAGGGGACTTACTGTATGATATTTAGCTGGGCAGCTATGTGCACCGCTAAAGCTCTGAGAACATAGTTTCATTTCTATTACAAAATGGAAAGAGGTCAAAATGAAATTTAGGGGGAAATTAGTTACTGCCAAAATGCATGTCCATTACATTATGTGTTATGTTATTAATTTCTCTCTATTTTCCCTATGTTTTAAATTTAAAACTTAGAAGAAAAATAATTTATTAATCCCTTAAAGAGTTGAATGAATTTAGTAAGAACAAATCTTGCCATCTAATATACTCTGTGGTGGTTTCTTTTCATTAGTAAAATAATACAAGGAGTGAACAGTACAGACAAAAAATACCTGGATTTCTGTAAGGTACTACACAAATTCGACTGCAATATATTTTTAAAATACAGGAGTCTAAGACTGAATTATAGGTTGGCATATTAAGAGTTAATTAATCACCATTCCTAGGTATATTGTTAATAGAAGATGAATCTAGATAATTGATAGTATCTTATGGAGTTTCATCTAGAATTATGCAGTAAATGTTGCAAAGAGGTGAAGGTGAGGTGGGGAGAGGAAAGTGAACTTGTTTGTTATGTGAAGAATTCTCAGGCAGCCCATTCCATGGGTCTAAACTAGGGCATTTGTAAATGTGAGGAAGGTATTTTTTGTTGTTGTTACACAATGACAAAAAGACAGCACTAGAATTTATTGGGTAGGTGTCAGGGGTGCTAAAAATCCTGTTTCAAATGCTAATAGTGCCACCCAATCCATTAAGAAACACTATAGGGGATGTTGCACCTCGGGAACTGAATTCTGCTTCATTTAGTCATTTAAGAACAATAATGTCTACTTTTGTTCTAGTTACGTGTACTTATAAGCAAGCAAGCCCATAGCCAGTGCCCAGGACAGATGTGGTGAGGGTGGGGAGGACTCAGGGGCAGAACTATATAAATATCCTTTGCCATTGTCAAAGCTGGGTTTCTTCACATCCAGTGGAAAGTGTTCTTCATGTGGATGGATTTGTCCATAGCTCTGTGCTTCCTTGGGGAACTTTGGGAGGACTTGGAAATGTGTACTTCCACCTGGTAATATGCTGCATCATCTCCTTTTCTATTCAATGACCTCTCAAATCCATTTTTAAAAAAATTTCTATTCATATTCTTTTCCATCATGATTTATCACAGGATATTGAATATAGTTCCCTGTGATATACAGTAGGTCCTTATTGTTTATCCATTCTATATATAATAGTTTTCATCTGCTAATCCCGGACTCCCAAATCAACCCTCCCCCACTTCCCCTCCCCATTGGCAACCGCAGTCTGATCTCTATGTCTGTGAGTCTCTGTTTTGTAGATAAGTTCATTTGTGTCATATTTTAGATTCCATATATAAATGATATCATGTGACATTTGTCTTCTCTTTCTGACTTACTTCACTTAGTATAATAATCTCTAGGTCCATCCATGTTACTGCAAATGGCATCATTTTATTCTTTTTTATGGCTGCGTAGTATTCTATTGTATGTATGTACCACATCTTCTTTATTCTCTCCCCCTTGGCAACCACAACTCTGTTCTCTGTCTGTGAGTCTGTTTCTGTTTCGTAGATACGTTCATTTGTGTCATATTTTAGATTCCATATATAAATGATATCATGTGACATTTGTCTTCTCTTTCTGACTTACTTCACTTAGTATAATAATCTCTAGGTCCATCCATGTTACTGCAAATGGCATCATTTTATTCTTTTTTATGGCTGCGTAGTATTCTATTGTATGTATGTACCACATCTTCTTTATCCATTCATCTGTTGATGGACGTTTAAGTTGTTTCTTTGTCTTGGCTATTGTAAATAGTGCTGCTTCAAACACTGGGGTACATGTATCTTTTTGAATTATAGTTTTGTCTGGATGTATGCCCAGGAGTGGGATTGCAGGATTATATGGCAACTCTATTTTTAGTTTTTTGAGGACCCTCCATACTGTTTAGGAGGGTCCCCTTTTCTTCACATCCTCTCCAGCATTTGTTATTTTCAGGATCTCTCTAAAATTCTTTATCCTTTTCCTAAAAAATGTATATTCCATAATTATGCCTTCTGATATCTTTCCATTATCACATCACTATCCCTCTAGATAACCTGAATCACTCAGGATAAGAACTAACAGAATCAATGTAAAGACATTTAAAAAGACATTTAAAAGACTTTCTGTAAAGGATAGGTAAATGTCTGTGAAATTATTGTTGGAAATATTAATTTAGTAAATTCCAATTATTCATTCTACCTTGTTGTTCAGTTGGATATAGACCACTGCTGAGATTCAGAAGAAGTGTGTTCTATCACTATCAATTTGATCTCTGGGAAATTATATTAATACTTCCTTGACTCGGTCATATAATTTTAAGGTAGAGATAAATAATTGTTAAAAGGTCTTTTGATTTTTATAAAAACAGTATTTATGATGGAACTTTTAAGGCCATATGAAAAGTAATACTTTATTATTAAAGACAGATAGTTCTAGATTTTCCAGAATAACTTAACAGAATTTTGGTCATTTTGCTTTCTCATTTCAAGATGCCAAATGTGTAAATAAAACTCCACAGAATTATGGGATTAGCCTATAATAACTTCAGATATTGTTGTAAAAAAAAAGACCTGTCTCTAATAATGCACAAAAACTAGCCCAGTAAAAGAAAGTAAAGAAATTAAGGAAACAATCCCATTCACCATTGCAACAAAAAGAATAAAACACCTAGGAATAAACCTACCTAAGGAGGTAAAAGACCTGTACTCAGAAAACTATAAGACATTGATGAAAGAAATCAAAGATGACACAAACAGATGGAGAGATATACCATATTCTTGGATTGGAAGAATCAGTGTTGTGAAAATGACTGTTCTACCCAAAGCAATTTACAGATTCAATTCAATCCCTATCAAATTATCAATGGCATTTTTTACAGAACTAGAATAAAAAAATCTTAAAATTTGTATGGAGACACAAAAGACCCCAAATAGCCAAAGCAATCTTGAGGGGGGAAAAAAAAAAAGAGCTGGAGGAATCAGACTCCCTGACTTCAGACTATACCACAAAGCTACAGTAATCAAGGCAATATGGTACTGGCACAAAAACAGAGATATAGATCAATGGAATAGGATAGAAAGCCCAGAGATAAACCCACACACCTATGGTCAACTAATCTATGACAAAGGAGGCAAGAATATACAATGGAGAAAAGACAGTCTCTGCAATAAGTGGTGCTGGGGAAAACTGGACAGCTACATGTAAAAGAATAAAATTAGAACACTCCCTAACACCATACACAAAAATAAACTCAAAATGGATTAGAGACCTAAATGTAAGGGGAGACACTATAAAACTCTTAGAGGAAAACATTGGAAGAACACACTTTGACATAAATCACAGCAAGATCTTTTTTGACCCACCTCCTAGAGTAATGAGAATAAAAACAACAACAACAAAAAAAATGGGACCTAATGAAACGTAAAAGCTTTTGCACAGCAAAGGAAACCATAAACAAGACAAAAAGACAACCCTCAGAATGGGAGAAAATATTTGCAAATGAACCAACAGACAAAGGATTAATCTCCAAAATATATAAGCAGCTCAATATTAAAAAAACAAAACAACCCAATCCAAAAATGGGCAGAAGACCTAAATAGACATTTCTCCAAAGAAGATATACAGA
>NW_020175532.1:495335-495576 GCF_003031525.2 Neophocaena asiaeorientalis asiaeorientalis | reverse complement strand
AGCCACTGTGGAGAACAGTATGGGGGTTCCTTAAAAAACTAAAAATAGAATTACCAGATGATCCAGCAATCCCACTACTGGGCATATACCCAGGGAAAATCATAATTCAAAAAGACACATGCACCCCAATGTTCATTGCAGTACTATTTACAATAGCCAGGTCATGGAAGCAACCTAAATGCCCATCGACAGACGAATGGATAAAGAAGATGTGGTACATATATACAATGGAATATTACTC
>NW_020175532.1:402966-492101 GCF_003031525.2 Neophocaena asiaeorientalis asiaeorientalis | reverse complement strand
AGAAAGCCCAGAGATAAACCCACACACCTATGGTCAACTAATCTATGACAAAGGAGGCAAGAATATACAATGGAGAAAAGACAGTCTCTGCAATAAGTGGTGCTGGGGAAAACTGGACAGCTACATGTAAAAGAATAAAATTAGAACACTCCCTAACACCATACACAAAAATAAACTCAAAATGGATTAGAGACCTAAATGTAAGGGGAGACACTATAAAACTCTTAGAGGAAAACATTGGAAGAACACACTTTGACATAAATCACAGCAAGATCTTTTTTGACCCACCTCCTAGAGTAATGAGAATAAAAACAACAACAACAAAAAAAATGGGACCTAATGAAACGTAAAAGCTTTTGCACAGCAAAGGAAACCATAAACAAGACAAAAAGACAACCCTCAGAATGGGAGAAAATATTTGCAAATGAACCAACAGACAAAGGATTAATCTCCAAAATATATAAGCAGCTCAATATTAAAAAAACAAAACAACCCAATCCAAAAATGGGCAGAAGACCTAAATAGACATTTCTCCAAAGAAGACACACAGATGGCCAAGAGGCACATGAAAAGCTGCTCAACGTCACTAACTATTAGAGAAATGCAAATCAAAACTACAATGAGGGATCACCTCACACCAGTTAGAATGGGCATCATCAGAAAATCTACAAACAACAAATGCTGGAGAGGGTGTGGAGAAAAGGGAACTCTCTTGCACTGTTGGTGGGAATGTAAATTGATACAGCCACTGTGGAGAACAGTATGGGGGTTCCTTAAAAAACTAAAAATAGAATTACCAGATGATCCAGCAATCCCACTACTGGGCATATACCCAGGGAAAATCATAATTCAAAAAGACACATGCACCCCAATGTTCATTGCAGTACTATTTACAATAGCCAGGTCATGGAAGCAACCTAAATGCCCATCGACAGACGAATGGATAAAGAAGATGTGGTACATATATACAATGGAATATTACTCCACCATAAAAAGGAACGAAATTGAGTCATTTGTTGAGACGTGGATGGATCTAGAGACTGTCATACAGAGTGAAGTGAGTCAGAAAGAGAAAAACAAATATCGTATATTAACGCATATATGTGGAACCTAGAAAAATAGTACAGATGAACCTGTTTGCAAGGCAGAAATAGAGACACAGATGTAGAGAACAAACGAATGGACACCAAGTGGGGAAAGTGGCGGGGGTCGTGGTGGTGGTGCAATGAATTGGGAGACTGGGATTGACATGTATACACTAATATGTATAAAACAGATAAATAATAAGAACCTGCTGTATAAAAAATAAATAATTAAAAATTTTTAAAAAAGTAAAGAATAGCACATATTAAACCTGATAACCTTGGGCTTTCTCCCCTCACAGGCAACACACACAGACACACACATGTACACACAGCTTGTGACACTTTTAAACTCTCACTGAAATTCAGATTATAATAGTAAACAGTACAGAATAAACCACTGAAATCCATTCAGAGAACAGAAAAAAACTAGTAAACAAGACACCAGTTTCCAGCATTGTCAAAACTGTACTGCTGATTTAAAAAGTCAGGCAAGAAAATCAATTTTCTCTAATACATGAATTTAATGAATAAAAATTCAATATGAAGACAGAGGAAAAATAACCCAGCACTTCTAAACCAACCTAAAAATGTTGATATAAAGGGAGGAACAGTGTTCATCTGCATGTTTTTACTTATTTATTCAATAGACATTTATTAAGCAACTACTAATGATTAGAAATAGCATTGGGCATTTGAAATTCAGAGCTGCCTCTAATATGCAGCATCTGTTTTACTAGAAGTATAAACATATGAGCAAATACAACATGAAAAAGGTTTTTATAAAGAGTAAGATGTATAGAAAACAATTTTAAGAGACACCTAATCCTGATTGGGAGGTCTGGGGAAGGATTCTTGGAAGAGGTGACATCTATATTAAGCTGTGAAAGCTAAAAATGCATTAGTCAGGTGAAGTCGTATGAGCATCAAGCAGAAAAAATAACAAGTGCACAGGCGGGAGGTGAGAGCTGGGGCTGGCTTGTAATGCAAATTTGAAATAATTCAATTTCTAAAGCATAGGATGGACCCCTAGCAAGAGATGAGCTTGGAAGTGTCCATAGATCATGATGTATACCTTTCTAAGTACTGTGAAGGTGATGGCGAGTAAGGCATTTAAGGATCTTTAGCAGGGATTAATCTTGTTAGATAAAACACTGGTCACCATCTTGGTACAATTGATATGAGGATTTTCCAGGTGCTGCATGCAAATCTTATTTCGAATAAGGATAATAGTAAATAGAGGAGTTGAAATCTGTATTTTGGTACTATCTATGTTTTGATTAAAGGTATAATATAAAGTTGGAAACCAAGGTCTTCATATGTACTGGTACTGCTAACACAAACCATAAAAGTGATGGAAAATGTTTTACTTTGAATTACTAATCCTTCTTTCTAGACCATCTCACTGCTAGAAAAACTTGCAATTCCACATGTAAAATTTTGTGAAGCAGTAAGATAATATGACAATGGTTGGGTTAGCTAGTAGTCATAATTATACATCTCAGAACTGAGGGGCAACTTGTTTACTGAAATAGATGTAGAATATTGATAACCTTACAACTGGCTGGATGTTATTAGGTGTACAAATATAACCTACTCCTTCTAACTAGTATGTAGAATACAGGGTAAAGCCTATGTGTGCCTGTTTTGTAGCCAGTAATCTACAGTGATGAGGGTTTTGCAAATATTGCCTTGGAATTCTGAATAAAAAATTCCTATCACTGTGTTTTTGACAAGATCCTTGTAGTTAGACTTAATTGCTAAAACATCATAGGTACCTCAAATAATAGAAATTATATTTGAAGACAGTTTTGAAGAGCAAGAAATAGACAAAAAAAAAAGCAAAACAGAAACAGTCTGTAAATTCACCTCAGCCTACTGAATTCCTTACAAGTCTGTATTTTCTCTCACATCAAGACTTTTCAATGTGTCCACTGTGCCTGGCCCGTTTGTCTTCACCTCCTCTTTCCTCTATCTGCTTAATTACTCCAAATTTTTTGTCTTATTCTCCAGAACACAGTAGGATGCCCTTTTCTTTGTCCCTGTCTTCTTATAGGACTTATTTCCCTTACCTCTTTAGACCATGAGTTTCTGAAGAAGCTTGTTGATTGTGAGAGAAAGAAAAGCCAGAACATGTGAATACTGCCAACAATGTTCCTCCTTTCCATGTCATTTATCAGACAGATCACAACTTGTCAATGTCTAAAACATGTGATGAGAGATTCAAATTCCATACACACCAACTACTGTTTCAGTAGTTTTAAGGAATGTTTTGTGCTTTGAATATACATGCCACATGCAGTAAATCGTAGTTAACCAGAATATTTAACGGAAATGATTTTAATCGTTGGAATTTCTGGTCCTTCTTCTATCCGCAAATGATACACATCCTCACCCACCCCCCAAAAAACCCCACTACTTTTGTTTAAAGCCATATTACAAATGATTTGAATTATTTCTGCCAACTCTTCTAGTTCAATCTATACAGGATAGGAATTCTGTGACTATGGAGTGAAGCATTCTTTATCTATTCACCATGTGGTAGTTTTCATGGTCTATATTTCAGAAATTCAGGTAAATAACACATACACTGAATCCTTCCTTTTAAGGGAAGCATTGTTGATTTTATTTCCATTTGTTTGCTTGCTTTAACTTTAGCTGTCACTATTCTCTACATAATTTTGAGTATTAATCTACAGTTTTTATTTGTTGCTATGCTATACTGATTTGATACTCAAGATAATAACACAGCTTGCCTGTCTAAGAAGGACCTTAAGGTTAGGGTGGTTGTCATCTTCCAGAATTGCTGCTGATAATCCCTTAAAGTAAACAGATAGTTTGTTTTCATGGCTCTCTGGATGTTAAGAGGTAAATCTCCACTAAATTGGAAAACTGTCTTTTCTTGATCAGAAGAAGGATATGCTTGGGAAGGTGTTTTGTGGAATAAAAGAGATTATACCTCCTCTTTGGAAAGGACAACTTTCGAATCAGCTACAAAATCTTCTCCAAGAACTTCCTGCCTAGAGAGTGCTGACATAGAGTACAGAACATCTGCATATTGCTATGTGAGATTTTCTGGTCTCCCCATGTGATACTGACTTCTGTGTTTGCAAGCATTTTGGAGCCAGTTGAGTACTTTTTCATGGAAATGGAGTTTATTTACAATTATCAGCACTGGTGCTGTGACATCTCATACCATCTTATAACCCTTATATGCATATTTTGCCTTGTTTTAAATTCCAACCAGTAGAATCCATATTTTCCCATCACACCACCACTTTACTGTCATTATTTAACTTAAAAATGGGCAAAAGTAAGTGAAGAAAAGAAAGAAAGCATTTAGGTCAAATCAAAGCAGAGAATCTTGCAATCTTAAAGTTATATCAAAATGGCAGTAGGGTTTTTGAGAACAAATTATTTTTTTTTCCTTTGCAGACAATGACTGATAGCTTAAAAATGTTCCTAGAGACCTCCCTCATCCATCCCCACCCTTTTGGAAAGATTGTCCTAGTTACTTTGATATGTGGAAATTTGGGGAGCTTATCCACAGATAGGATAGAATATTCTTTCCTGTAGGATTTCTCACATGTACATGTGCTAAATGATGCAGTGCCTTATGTCAAAAGATAATAATACAAATTTAGAGCTGAGCAGAGATATAATTTAAATAAGCAATCAAATTTCATATTTTTTAAGGAAAAGAGAATCATGCCTCTATCCTAAAACTAGTTCATCATGAAAAATGTGAGATTTTTTACTTTACTCACGTAAACAAATTTTATCATTCATAATAAAATATGCAGAAAATATATGATGAGAACTGGTCCATTTTGATAGAGCAATAAATAACCTAACATTGTACAATAAAAAAAAATGAGGCCAGTTCATCAGGAAGAGGTACTTTCAGTGGCATATTGTGGAGAAAAACAAATTGTTTTCTAAAACTACTCCACATGCTCCAGACTAATTTATTATTACATTATTATTTCCCTCTAGAATTTAAAATGGTTGGAAAAGATTTTATACTTATCAGGAGTTCTAAATCCTTAAATTTTCAGTGCTTTGCATTTTCAATTCTTTATATACTAAGAGGAATAAAATGTTCCAGGCTCTCTCCTTATTTTTATTTCTGTTCAGAGATACTGCAGGAGCTGTCACAAAGAGGATTATCCAAACATGTGCTGAATTTAAACATGTATATGGATAAAGAGATATATGATTCAAGAGGAAAGAACAATACCTCTTATATGGATGTGTTTTTATCGCTATAACTGATTCCATGCAATCATTATCATGCAGATGAGTTGGAAGCAGCTAAATATTGTGAGCTTCTAGCACAACATAATTAAATAAACACATTGTCCTTTGTGTTTCCAGGAAAGTAGCTGTAGGACTGCAGCCTTTGGCAGTCTTCCAGGGCTGGTGGGCATCTGTGGCAGGGTATTTTTGTTCTCTGATGAATGAAAACTACATTTGACAAATGGTCTCACACTCTGAAGTGTGAGGGTGGGAAAAGTTATGGGTCAATGTGCATTAGTTCATATTAGTTCTTTGTAAAGTATTGATGTTATCTCAACAATGTTTTGTAAAATACTCCAGCTGTATAATGAGGCACGCATTTGTGACCGTCACACCATATGTTAGGATACGGCAAGAACATAGTACAAGGGTGTGTCCAGATCAAAGTCACTTACTTGTGTCTGAAAGTGCAAAAATTGGGATTAAGTGTGAAGTTAGATAAAAAGAGATGAAAGTGGGGCTGTGTTGGAAGTAGGAGTCAGTCTGTAAAGTAGGGACAGTGTTGTAGGGAGAGAACTGACTGAATTCCAGAGAGAGACCAACAGTATGACCAAAATGTGTGTCAGTCTTCAGACAAGAGGAAAGAGAGAACATTCTAAATAATAACCAAAAAGCCACATGAATACAAAGATGTTTCTCAGTGATTTATGTGAGGACATCCAAATGCAACATAAATCAAATAAGAATAACCCTGAATACATGGAAATGGTAATTTCTCCACCCACTTTTTAATCATCTTACAACTGTGACCACTTAGCCATTACTTAGAAGAGAGATTCTTGACCTTGCTGGTATTGACATCTTGGGCCAGATAATTCTTTCTTGTGAGGGCTGTCCTGTGTGTTGTTGGATGTTTAGTAGCATCCATAGTGTTACCCACTGAATGACAGTAGCATAGCCCCTAGTTACGATAACAAAAAATGTCTGGGGCTTCCCTGGTGGCGCAGTGGTTGAGAATCTGCCTGCTAATGCAGGGGACACGGGTTCGAGCCCTGGTCTGGGAGGATCCCACATGCTGCGGAGCAACTAGGCCCGTGAGCCACAACTACTGAGCCTGCGCGTCTGGAGCCTGTGCTCTGCAACAAGAGAGGCCGCGATAGTGAGAGGCCCGCGCACCACGATGAAGAGTGGCCCCTGCTTGCCACAACTAGAGAAAGCCCTCGCACAGAAACAAAGACCCAACACAGCAAAAATAAATTAATTAAAAAAAAAAATGTCTGCAGACATTGCTAAATGTCCTTGGAGGACAACTGTACTTCCTGTTGAGAACCACTGACTTAGTGTCTCTATCTGCTTCAAATACTACACCCTTCCTCAGACAGAAAACCTTAAGGGATTGTATATTAGCATTATTGGTTTTAGCATCATTCATGCTTCCTCATAGACTACTCTTGAGCCTATGTTCAACTTCATGAAAATCAGATTCCAACCTGTGCTTCATTTTTTTAAAGAAGTGGACTTCTTCAGTATCTCTTTTGCCAGTGTCTCTACACCGTTAATCTGAAAACTATGCCACCATTCTGGTAAAGAAATCACTCCCTTACTCTTACCAGGTGTTATTCAACTTTCTTTCCTGGGATATAGTAGCTTTTCCTCCCTTGTGTTCCAGTCTAATGGTTGTCATTTAGATATTCAAGATAAATTTAGCTGATGTTGCTGTCTTCTTTACCTAAAACCCAAAGTAGGACATATATTTCACAATATGACTGTGAGTCGAGTTATGTGCTTTCTCAGTGAGAAAAACAGAGAGATATATTGTCAAGAATCAAGTGAAGAATGAGAACATCTACATCAACCCGACCAAGGCAAAGTCATAATGCACTCAAGGCAGAGATTGCATTAGGTTGCAAATGCTCCCTTTTGGAACTAGAAATAAAATTATTGAGCAAATTTATTAAGACAAATGTATGGGAAGTAGTTTGTCATACAATTTTCTTGTGGTAACTCTAGAGCTTCTTGTTAGAAGGACTAGTGGAGAACCATATATATAGTTATCGTGATGAGCCCTTAACAATATTATCTGCAATTATTTCTTCTGTCCATTGAATCTACATCTTCTGAAAGTATACCTCCTGGTATAAGTGGATTTTTAGAGCATTTGTTACCTAATTTTAAGGAGAATGGGTCGAAAAAGAGGTTTCTTTCACATCTTTAATTGGGTTAACATGCTTTAGGCAAACATCTAGTAGGCTTCAAAACAGCCACTGATATCATCTTATTTTCCCTGTATGTTCTATTCCTATCTCCATTTCAACTGTTCCCTCCAGTGATGACCAAACTTTGTACTCAATAAATTAGATCTAATCAGACATTTACTCTTCTCACCTTCCCATTACAAAACTGTCAACTCACCTGCATCTATAGTCACCTACACTGTCTGATTTTCTCTCAGTTACTTTGGATGAAGTATCTCTCTTCCAATTAAACGTGTCAGGTGTGACCTGGATTCCACCTTCTCAAAATGTGACCTCTGTAATTAGCCACTTCTCTCCTATTCCTCTAGGGAGGCAAAGACAGCCTGAACTAAGATTATCTGTGGAATCACAAAGAGTAGATAGTTGAGAGATGTGGTGGAGGAAGATCAATAGGAATTATTAATTGATCTCATTTGAAAAATAAAGGAGAAGAATACAGTGAAGATTGCAGCCCATTCTCTAAATAAGTAGAGAGATGCCATGGATTGGACCTGAACAAATAAGAGGTAGAACATTAATCTTATGGTCTTTGACTGATTCACACACACACACACAATTACTTTTTATCTTTCCCAGGTAGAAAAGCCCTTGTGTCTTTCTATGCACTTATTAGCTTTCTATTAAAACCGTGAATTCTCCAATGACGTTATTTCTGAAAGGATCCTTTACTACTCATACCTTTGGCAGAACCTTTTTCATATTCTATTTAAAATTGTTCTCTATGCGTGAGTGGTTCATATATTCACCTTTGATAATGGAATCTCTTTATGATGGTGGTGGTTCTATTTTCTTATACTATGTTATAATTGTAAGGACCTTGGAGCAAGAAACATTTTTAAAAATCTAAAATGAATGCATGGGGCTTCCCTGATGGCATAGTGGTTAAGAATACACCCACCAATGCAGGGGACACGGGTTCGAGCCCTGGTCCGGGAAGATCCCACATGCCGTGGAGCAACTAAGCCAGTGCACCACAACTACTGAGCCTGCGCTCTAGAGCCCAAGAGCCACAACTACTGAAGCCCGTGTGCCACAACTACTGAAGCCTGCGCACCTGGAGCCTGTGCTCTGCAACAAGAGAAGCCACCGCAATGAGAAGCCCGTGCACCCCAACAAACAGTAGCCCCTGCTCCCCGCAACTAAAGAAAGCTGGCGCGCAGCAACGAAAACACAAGGCAGCCAAAAATAAGTAAATAAACAAATTTTTTAAAAAAGTGAGTTGGAATTTTAAAATAAAATAAAATGAATATATTATGGCTGTGATTTTCACATATTCTAGGGATTATTAATTCTTCCTATAGTTTGATAATATTTATTCCTCCCCATTGAGTTATTGTATCAAAATATTAGACTTGTTTTCCATTTTCCTAGAGATTTTTTTTTGTTGTTTGGACAGAATTTATTTACCAGTACATAAATTTTATTTAAAAAATTCAAAGTGTTATAACCAATTTAATCTACTGGTTCTTCTATGAAATTGATGGATACCCATGATCTCCATTTCAATTTGAAGCATGTCAGCAGACTTTAAATCTATTGGTTTTTACCAGTTGTCAATATCTATTGATTTAATAAACTTGAAGATATAGCGTTGCTTCTACACACCAAGATGCTAACACACACACACACACACACACACACACGCACAATGATTACAAATTTTTATAAACTGTCACACAATGATAGGATTTACAAGTTTAATCCCATGAGATCACATCTTCATAAATATAATGGTTTGTGTTTACACACTTGTTTTCGTATCAGCTGTACATCATGGGCTTGGAAGTAGTCAGTGAAAAAGGACCTATGAAAGGTACCAGTGGAGGAAAGCCAATAATTAATATGGCAATAAGTTAGTGGAGTAAAAAAAATGAAAATCAGTATCCACTCCTATTTGACCAGTCTCTATGGTTGAATGAGCATATATCAATTTCTTGAGACAGTATTGGTTTCAAATTGTGTATCATTTTCCCCATGAGCACACATATCAAATTATTGGTTGAAGGCTTGATTTAGAATATATTGCTATTTTATCTCAAATGAACTTAAACTCAACTTTTAAAGGTTTCTATAATCAAACATATTCTGAGTCTACATTCTAAAACAATTCAGGTAATTAAACACTTTAATAAAGACCCCAAGATGTAGTGAAGACACTATGTTTCTTTCATTTCCTTATACTGTAACATCCCTGTATGCTGTTCTCAGTCTGAATTCTGAAAATAAAAATGTGAATAATTCCCTTTGTAAAAATCATAGAGAAAGTGAGATGACTTGAGATTACCAGAATTATTAAAGGAATTTAATTAGCCTTTAGGCTTGTGTAGAGTAGAGGTGATCACTTCATGACTCACAAAGTTTTCTAGGCCTTATACTGCTTAACTCTTCCTCCAGTATTTTCATTTCTCCCTCACTTGTATGTTCAGGAAATTTTATACATGTATGTATATGTGTATGTATATATATGAAATATTGAAGTCCCGAGTAAAGCCAGTTTAAAAAAATTAATTTTAATTATCTTTTCTGAAAGAATCACAGTGGCCAAGCAATTATCTGCATCTTTGTAAAACTATGTTATGTCTTAAATTTTGGCTCTTGGTTTGACATAAAAACTTCCTGAAATAAGTGCTCTCTAAAACATGAATCTCTTGGTAGTTTCCTTAAATACAGTGGATTATAACAATAATTTTGAATTATGTCACAACCTGAAATTTTCCAGTAATAAAATATACATACTAGTTATAACCACATAAGATTATGCTATAATACTATGTTAAAAGAATTACATTCTTTAGAAGTGTGTTTATTAAAATAGGTCAAAATTTAATTTTTGTATTTCTTTTGTAACTAAGAGGCTGTGGTTCTTAGCATTGATTGTTAGGAGAGTACTTCTTGCACCCCCAACTCCACATATAAAAAGTATCAAGAATAAAAATTCTATTCATTTCATTCTATCAGTAATCCTGTTAAAATGACATGAATTGCCCTTACAGTTTTCCAAGCAAGGATTAGCAGGTACATTTGTTGGTCTCAGCAAAGCAACAAAAGAGGAATTAGCATAAAGCAGCCACCTGGCAGTTAGGAGATACAGATTTTGTTTCTACCTTCATCACTTGTTCATTTCGCCACTTGAGCATTATTCCTTCTCTATGAACCTGAGCCTTTCCATCCACAAAGTATCTTGTTTAGTACAGTGTATCCAGGGGGCCCTCAGGAAATATTAAAAGATGATAAATAGTGAAGGTAACTTGCCTCTTACCTAATGACTACAGAATGTGCTGTGTGACTGAATAAACAAAAGGCTTTGAAATTATGCATGGGGCCTTTTTTTTTCTCGTTTCCTAGCAGTATTCAGTGCATTTTTCTCTGTTTAAATATGAGTTGGACATAGTGGAAAATATACTCAGAGACAGTGGATAGCTATATCCTTCCTTGATGTACTTTCTATGTAAAGCAGTTCTTCATTTTCTTCTGCTGTGTATCTTACTGTTCCTACAGGTTTATGGAGAATAGCAAATACCAAGTTAAACATATTATAACTTTTCCTATGCTGTAAGGTTATTCTAAAGTTATCTTTCTCTAATAATAATATTCTTTGGACTTTTATTTCATTTCTCTCCAGATGTACTTTAGTTTTTGCACATATTTTAGGAGTGGTTTTACTTGTTTGTTTGTGGCATTGCTCTTGTGTCACACACAAAATAATATTCTAATTGGCCCGAAAAGGATAATGCATCTTCCAAAACAAGAATTAAGTTCTTACTTGATGAATTCAGCTGGCTTTTTCAGAAGAAGTAAAATCATTTCAAAGGTTGCTGGGAAAGCCCTTAAACTTAGCACCTCTCTGAAATTCAACCCACATTTTAAAATAAATGTACTTAAAATTTGAAAATATTTAAATCTCTAATAAATTAACCATCTATAGAATTTTTTTAAATACCTCTGTTATTGTGCTCTATTTTATGTGGAGCAATTCTTTCAGCCTTAGTTTATATTCTCAAAATAATGAGTTCCATCTTTTTAATTTATCTCAACTCTTACCTTTTAATAGGAATTTATTATTTTCACAACAGTAGGAGAGAGCCATTCTTTATCAAAATGTAGCTATCTGATACTTATTGAAATAAACATATTTCTGATACTGTTTCTCAGTATCTACGAAAAAGAATTGCTATCACTCTATGTCTCTGCCCTTTCCTTTGTGTTTGTTTTTAATTATGCTAACTTTTGCCTTTGACATATAATGTTTTCTCATTTTAAAATTAGGTTTGATGTTTATTTACTGATAATACTTGTACACAGGGACAACACATTGCAAGTATATTCAGCAGATAGTGAAAAGATCTGAAAGTCTTCCTGGAAAGTTAATAGTTGGAACTCAAAAATAGATCCTGCACATACCAAGCATTTTTCCTATTTCTACCATACCTTAGAGAAGATTTCATTTTATATGCATGAAACAAAGTCTATTGTATGCATTAAACCAACTTTATGATACCAGGGAATTTTTGTGGGCCTAAAAAAAAAAATCAATAAAATATTTATAAGAAAAAATAGCTAGTGAAACCATGCAGTCCCTGGTTATCATTCCATGTTATAGATGATGGCTTCAGTCATTTTCAAGTTGCCAAATACAATTTATTACTTTAAAATCTTTCTCATCACAAAGCCAAGCTCTTTCCAAATTGATACAGTTTATTGTACTGCAAGGAGGTAATGCCCATCTCCACTCAGAGCTCAAACAGTTAATGTTCAGCACTTGGAATCAATTTAGCTGACATGAAAGAGCCCCTGGAGTGGTAATGGCTCTTTTCTCGTGATCTGTATATCACCGCACTTAAGTTCTAGAATGCCAGGAGCGCTTCAGATTTGAATTTATTTTGTTACTGGGCTTAATGCACCCACTTGAATATTTAGATGAATCACTTTCTGTCAAACAAATTTGTCTTTTGAATATCAAGCACTTAAAAATAATGCTGATAAATAGGCAATGGATAAAATCGTATTCTGCTTGATCGGAGTTTTTATTTTTTCCACTTATTCTGGAACCACTAAGATTTGAATAATTCTTCAAATCTTTTCTGGACTGGAACAAATAGAGATAAATATGAAATTGACCTTGATTTTACATGGCTGGGTTTTCATGGCTGTCATATAGGGCCATGCAGCCTAGGCACTGCATAACTTTAAGGAGCACTGGTCACTTCTAGTCTTTGCGAAGGACGCCCCCTGTATCTGGATGGTGCACAACTGGCGCAACTGAACATGGAGGCACTACCACAGATAGATACAAAGCAAGTAAGGAATTTGATTAAATCATCATTCTAAAATTGCATGGTTGGTTCAATGAGTAAATCAGACCCTTACCTGCTTTGAACTGCCTTCTTAATGGCATCTGATCTTAGACTACAAGAGCCAGAATTGACTTAAGAGTTTCTCTAGTTCCAGCTCCTTACCATATAGGAGTAAACTCAAGTCCCTACTCACCAAGGGGTTGAACTAAGTCCTGTAGGTAGATAGTAGTTGTCAAAGCTAGATCTAGGGGCTTCCCTGGTGGCGCAGTGGTTGAGAGTCCGCCTGCCGATGCAGGGGACACGGGTTCGTGCCCCGATCCGGGAAGATCCCACATGCCGCGGAGCAGCTAGACCCGTGAGCCATGGCCACTGAGCCTGCGCGTCTGGAGCCTGTGCTCCGCAACGGGAGAGGCCACAGCAGTGAGAGGCCCGCATACCGCAAAAAAAAAAAAAAAAAAAAGCTAGATCTAAAGCCCAGTGTATAGACTTCTTTTCCAATGATCTGTTTTCAAAACCCTACAGTAACTCTCATTGTCTCATTAAGATGTTGACAGCCACCTCTCCCCTGATTATAAGAGACATCACAGGGAAGTGACCTTACAATAATAGAGTTGTGGTTTTAGCCTCTCCTGAAGTCCATTCTGCTGTAGGGATTCCACAGTTTTGATCTTGGCTTGTTAACCTCATTAGCATTGATTCTCAACACCTGTGCCTGTGGTTAGTTGGCGACCTAGGGTGTATGGGGTGTATGACTTCTTTGTACCAGAGCCCACCATCAATAGTCATTTCTCCCATGACCAAATGGAGTATGAAGAACTAGAAATAGTGAACCTGGAGTCATGTGTGGGTGTTGAACAGGTTATTATAAAGATTTTGTTTACATATGTATTTTATAATATTTCATGCAATATAGATTTTGGACAATAGGTGAAGGAATGGCAAATGAAGTTAATTATCTTTTTTTTTTCTTTTTTTCCTAGTGAGGTTGATGGGATTTTGTTTACTTTCCTAATGAGATGGTGATTTACATGTTTTAGAGAACCACTTACTCTCTGCCCTCTGTGCATGGTTTCAGCCTTGCAAGTCTGAACTGAAGGCATGCATGAGTCCAGAGCAGATGTGTACAGCTGGGCAAACCTCTTTTCTATTGCTCTTCCTTGGAATGATAATCCACATGCTGAGATTTCAAATGACTTTAATACACATTTTCTTGATTAATGGAAAATGGCAGAGTGTAGGAGACTGAAACAGTTTGTGCTTTGCTTGATTAATTAATAAGGGACTCTCTTTTCCCAGCTCCAACTCATTATGCTAATGAAGTGTCATCAATTAAGGCTTTCCCTTGATTATTGAATGTCAGGTAGCGCTCAGTGAAAATGCTGCATTCCTTTGCTGTCTGGGTGGAACTGCCATTACAGCTTTTTCTGGACTGCTCCTTCCATTAGCTGCTGTTTGTTCTATTTTCTCATTATTGTGTCTTTTTCTTGCTCTTAAGTGAGGTGACCATGGAAAGCTTGGAATGAAATGGCAAATGTTGTCTCTGGAAATGTGGGTAAAGAAAATGTGTTAACAGAAAGATACACACAATTCTTAATTCAGAACTCATTTGTAATTATTAATGATATAGTAAAAAATTAATCAAAAGACTACGTTGAGCTTTCTGAAATAAGTCTTCGGTATTGTGATTAGATAAGATAAGCAGTTCAGAAATACATGATCATTAACCATTTCCACCCTACTATTGAAATTAAATTTTAAGGTTTTTTTCCTAAGGGAAGTATCCTGAGAACAAAAGAGTGCCTATTTAAATGCTTTATTCTCTTTAGGTAATGTTCTAATTTGTTTACAAATATTACATAGATTTGGATCCACTTAAAGATGACAAAAATGTGAAAAGAATAGAGTATAACCAAGTACAGCCTCTAGATTACATTGAGGAAACAAACATTTTTACGTGTCCTAGTGGCTTTTTCTCCTTAGCACTGAAGATGAGGCTCTTGATATGGAGCAATTTTGTACATTCATGTTATCTAATTCACTCATTAGGGAATGCCTTACTTTAAGATTAGGTAGTCCCTGTTAATGAGGAACTGCTAAGACATTTATAAAGGTTGTGAGTAGAAGAAGTTCTGAGTAAGACACTCACAATCACCCATCTTATCTACTTTTGGTAGCTGACATCTTGGGGGAGCAATAGTAATGAATTGGTTTAATCTCCTTTCACTTCACCTAAAGTAAAAAATAGTTTATAGTTTTATGGTACATCTCTGGCCTTGAAAAAAAAATTTTTTCAACTAGTGGTGTCATCTGCTTAATTAATTCATCAATTTCTCAGTTTCCCTAACTACAGAATGAGGAGATAGTATTCATGCATGGCTATCTTTCTGGAGATTTTGAATATAAATAAATGGAGAAGTAAAAAGGATACTCTACTACTTGCTTTTATGGAATGCATTTTTATTCTGGTGCTGTGAGTTTTAAAATTAGAGGAAGACATCTGATAGAGCTCATTGTTGAGTATACTGATACTTAGTTACCTCCATCCGTTAAAACTAAAGTTTATTCCTCTTTTCGGAGAGCACTCCTTTTCTCTGCTTTCAGGAATAATGTTTCCAGTTCATTGGAACGCTTAGATGTGCTGTCTTTGGGTTATATCTTTAACTTTCTCTGAGTCCCAAACCTGTTACAGCACTAAAGAAAGACTGATCCATAAAGTGAACCAAGTATGCTTCTGAGCAGAGGCGGTATTTACTGCTTCAGTATGGAACACCTGTATTATCTTCTCAGAAGGATCTTGGTGAGAAATAAATCTACATCTAAGGATGGACAAGTGGGGGGTTGGCAATCATCAGAATTCAGGCCTGAATGCCACTCCTTTAGAGGACCAGCCCCAAGCAGCAGATTCTCCACACACGGCCATGCACTCGGCCCTCAGAGCCAGTATTCCATTGGATAGTCATACTTGTGGAGAAATAGTAAATAACCTTCGGAAACAGAAAGTGGTGGAAGATCAAATTACCCAGGTAAAGAAAAAAATAGTTTAAGCCCTACCAACTGCAGTGCATATGCGTTCATTGTCATCACTTTAATCTTCTGTTTGTTTTGTTTTTGATATTAAAGTCATGATAACGAGACAGGATGAACTGGGATGAAATTTTATTTTTTTAGAATCAAATTACTCTCCATAAGTTTCTTTATTTTGACAATGAAACTTTACTTTCATTGCAGAAAACAACTCATGTTCAATTTTTCACCAAAGTGTACATGTCCCTGTGGTCATTAAAGTTGAAGCTGTAGGACTGTTATATTTATAACACTGCAATGTCGGTTGAGTGAGAGAAATAGATGAGTATCACAGATTGGAGGATATGAGATATGATTCTGTCATTCATAACTAAAGTCATGCTGCATGTATAACATAATCTCATTGTGTCCTGCCTGGTTTGAAATGCAGAATAAAATGTGTGTAGAAAGGAATGCCATATTTATATAATTGATTAATTGTAATTATTCCTAGAAAAATAGACTTCGGGGCCTGAATATGTAGGAAGTGTGCAGATCAACAGATTAAAAGAAAAAGTATTTTTCAGATGGACAATATAGTCGGTAACCAACAGTTAACCAAAAGGAAATTGGATACAATCAGTTTAACAAGCATGTATTGCAAGTCAACAGTTTGCCCTGGTTGATGCCAAATGGTCACTTATTCTTCTAATTAACTTCCTTCTTGGTGGGAATGTAGTGTTTTGTGAGAGACAGCATAAAGTAGTTAAATAGACAGATCCTGGAGCCAAACAGTCTGGGGGTGAATCCTAGCCCACCCACTTACTAGCTGTGTGGACATGAGCAGTCTGCTTAACATTTCCATGCTTCATGCTCCTCTTCCATAATTAAAGTAATACCTTCCCCATTCAGTTGTTGTGAGCATTAAACAAGTTAATAGATAGAAAGCCTCTGTAAGCATGTTAGCACTAATCAAACACTATAAAAATTTTGCTATTATAATATAGGGCAATATGTTGGCGATGTTTACCGAATTTTAGGATCAGATAGATGGGTGCTTATATTCTGTCTCTGTGGATACCTTTATTATTATTTTTGTTTGTTTGTTTTTGGATCTTGGATAAGTAATGAGGCTATTGAACCTCAATTTTCTTATCTATAAGACAGGCATAATGATAGGATCTACCTTATGTTTTGTGAAGATTAAATAATTTCTGATACATACTGAATGCTTAAAAAATATAATCATAGTCTTTACTTTTTATTTACACATAGGATACTATTGCCACATTAATATACTTTATTGTCCTTGACCAAATTCAGGATATATTAAAATCCCTTTGTTACAGATGTAAAGGCTAGAAAGGGGTAATAAAATATACTCTGCATTCAGTATTAAAAATACATTGTTGAGGACTTCCCTGGTGGTCCAGTGGTTAAAAATTCGCACTACCACTGCAGGGGGCACGGTTTCGATCCCTGGTTGAGAAACTAAGATCCCACGTCCCCGCGCAGTGTGGCCAAATTAAAAAAAAGTGAAAATAAATACTTACAATATTTTTAAAAATACATCGTTGAACATCCATTTTACAGTTCAGTGTGCTTCTCCCCTGCCAGGAGAAAATCCTGAACTATATCAAAAAAACAAAAAAAAAAACATGATAATCGTAACAGGAATTAATTATGTAGCAGAGAAAATCCTTCCTACTTTTAAAAGATATTTTATTTTTAAGGAAAGTAATATTTGCCTTTTGACTGACATAATTGTATCTAAGTCACAGAGTGATCAGAAATTAGAGCTTTATTAAAACTTGATTTACTACAATTTCTGCTTTTTTTTTTTTGCCAAGTGCACATTACTCCATGAAGCAAAATATAAAAACCTCATAGCTTAATTTTAAACTTATCATCACCAGTAACAAGACATGTATAAGCAAAGTAACAGTGATTAGGGGAATCTATACATTCATTCAAGGAACTGAAGGAAGAAGTGTTTCCTCTCAATTTATAAAATGCAAATTATGAAATGACTAACAATTCAGTGGTTATTGTTGCTCTGTCCTTTGAATATATTTACTTATACTTTTCCTTTGCCTACTTTTATATTTTCCTATTATACTTGGTTCCTCATAAATTATGCAACCACTTTTGAGAAATTTAGAAGTGAGTCGACCATGTCCTGCCCACCTGTATTTTTTTTTCCTGGGCACACAAACTAAGGCTGTATTCTTGACTTCCCTTGCAGATTGCTGTGACTAGGTGATCAAGCATTCTTCAGTGGTATGTGAGAGAAAGTGATGTGCACATTTTCCGGTCCATCCTATAAAAATCGCCCAAGAGCACTCCATCCTTTTTTCCTTTGCTTCTGCCCTAAATAGAAACTCCTAGACTGACCCTACTTTATCCCCATGCTTGGTCATTGACTTGGAATGTCCCTACACATTTGCATGAGAATAATACTCTCTTGAATATGTTTAGTTCCATTTTGATGTATAGCCCAGTTCATCCTACATAGTAGGAAAAAAATGATGATTTTGAAATGGAGTGATGCTGTAAAAAATTAAAATGTGTTGAAACATAAATTTTTGCTCTAACAACAGAAAAACAAATAGAGGTCATGGTGAGAAAAATATATACAGCAAGAGGCAAAGTGGAGATGTGGGCTATGTGGTGGCAAAGCATTTTGAAAACACTCACCTGCAATTACTTGGAAGTGATTAACCAAGTGTCTACTGGACCTGGAGCTCTAGGAGAAGTGATGAGAAAAAGTCAGAATGTTAATAAATGTGTGACTGTTATTTGCTGCACTGAGCCATGTATTATGGGAAAGAGCTGAGCACAGGCAAGAATTAGCTGCTTTTAAACAGGTGTTGAAGGGAATAGAGAAACCAGATTAGAAGCATTGTAGGATTGGAAAACGAAACTGCTCTGAACCTTTTACAATTGGAGATAAGACTGAAAAAAGCTTTAAGAACTAAAGACGACATACACAAGGGGCTTCAGCTTGTGCAAAAATCAGCTTGAAAGAGGTTGTCTTCTCATTCACTCCTGTTGCTTCAGATGAGCTTAAAGAGATAGAGAGAGAGATAGAGAGAGAGAGAGAGAGGGAGAGCGCGAGCAGGGTGGGGGGAGGGTAGAAGAAGAGAAGGAAGGAAGGAAAAAGGAAGGAAGGAAGGGGCAGCAGCATGTGTGGAGGAAGAGAAAGAACTGTAAGGTCGGATCTTAACAAACGGCACCGTGAAACAGAGGAAAGCTTCAAGTGAGCTTTATTAGGGAGCGCTCCCGGGCGAGGTTCACTGGTCCGAGAGAAAGGGGGCCAGAGAAGTCGCACCCGGGTGAGGGTTGGGCAAGATTTTATAGGGGAAGAAGGGAAAAGGGTGTGGTGAATCTGGGAGGGCACAGGGTATTCCTTATTTGGTGGTCATTTCGGGTATCCTGGGGGACGGTTAGCCCCGCCCCTCGAAAGGCGGGAAGGCTGGGCCGGGTGGAAAGTCCCCAGGTCAGTTCCTGGAACTGGGTGGTCCGGAATGTCTCCAGGGCAGTTTCTGGAACTGGGTGGTCCGGAGAATTTCGATCTGATGCAACCTGTGAATCTGATTGTGTTCCCCTGCCTCGCGCCAGTTGGCCTTACAAGAACAAAGAAATAAAACCAACTTAATAGAGTTGACTTAAAAACTATAGCTAAGAAAAAACTCTGGCTTAACTAGAATATGAAAATGACTGGAACATGGAACTTATCAGAAGCAAATTCATTTTCAATGGAATTGTATTAACTTGCAAACCACAAGCCCATAAAATCATTAACAATTTGGGAATTTCAGTGATATGGATATGAGGATTTTAGCATTATTCTTGCAACTTTTCTGTAAGTCTAATATTGTATTAAAATAAAAAGTCAACAAGAAGCCCTTATCTGCCAATAAGAGTATGTGATCATCAACCAGTTGTTGCCAGGAATTTCACCAGCAGGAAAATAGCTGTCCAAACTGTAAAGCTTCCAAGTAGGTCATCCTCCACCCCACCCACTTCAGATGTGGCCATTGAAGATGTGATATTGTAATTTATAATAAGAAATATATATTTGGTCTTCTTCTTCATTTCTGGTGCAGAACTTCTAAAACCCTAGGAATTTCCTAACTGATGAGAGAGATAAATCTGTCTTTTGTTATGCTAAGGAGGTGATTTTTGGACCACATCTAAGAATGAGGGCTGATTGCCTAGAGAATCAATCATGTGATTGGAGGGTTGGAACTTTCACCCCAACCCTTGACTTCCAGGGAGGGAAGAGGAGCTGGAGATTCAGTTCAATCACCAGTGGCTGATAATTTAATCAGCCATGCCTGTGTAATGAAGCCTCTATAAAACCCCAAAAAGATAGTGTTCTGAGAGCTGCTGGGCTGGGAATATGATCCTCAGGGCAATCGTGGAAACTGCAAACTGATGTTAGAGAAGTTGCCCTCAGTTTTGATTCTCAAATGATTTTGCAGTGGAGGCACTTCCTATACCCTGTTAACTTTCAAACTCCATGGACTATGGGAAATAACTTTTCATTGTGCTGATCTCTTACATATTTGGGTCCAGTTGTTTTTTAGCCTATCCTACATTAATTAATACAAAGGGTAAAATCTATAACATCTAATTGGAACTGTAAAGATCTAAGAAATAAGTTAATCTAACTTTATCTCAACTAGTGTAGGGGATAATTTAAAAATTTCAGTTTACCTCCAAAATATTTCAAAATTTATACAGTAAAAGAGAGATAAAATTAGGCTAAAACACCTTTAAAGATGATAAGTTGTCTATATTTTCTAACATTCTACTGAAAATGCTTAAAACCCATCTTGAGTTTGTTTTTGTCCCAATTTATAAAAAGAAAAGAAAACCTGAAATGTATTCCCAAATTAATTTACCTCTGTATCTAGAATGAGCAGAAAACACTATTACTACTTGTCACTTTACTATTGTACTGTAGGATACTGAAGTGTTAGAAAGAAGTCTGTAATGGTTGTCATTTGGAAATAAATTCTTGTTTACTACTGAATTTTCATATCCCTGGAAGCAGAATTGTGTTACCATGATTCAAAATGTATATTAGCAAAAATTTTTGCAAACCAAAAAAAAAAAGCAATACAGAGTTTATCATTCATATTTGTTCCAACTTTTCCATTATAAACCTCATTATAGAAAATCAGTAACACGGAAAGGAGATAGTGTACCCAAATGTTAGATTTTTTTCTAATATGAAAATAAAAATATTGAAAATTATAGCTTTATTTTAGCATCATAGACTATTGTCATTTCAATTTCTGATATGTTAAAATTTTCTTTGTTTTCATATAAACTCTTACATTTCCCATTGTACTTTTAGGTAATATAAACTGGAGTCAGGTGCCAGGTTTTTTTTTTTTAACCTCATTTTCATTTTCTCGATACATCTAGGAAATTGAAAAGTAAAATAGGAAACATAATGTTCTGATTAAAATAAACAACAGGCTTCTTGTGCTGAGGTAAGTGCAAGCAGTAATTCTGCATTGCAGTTATTACAACAGAATCAATAAGTATGGAACTAGAAAACAAATATATCTTCCTGAAGCTTTAATCAACCAGCAATCTCTGGTAGTGCACTTCCGTGAAATAGTGTCATTTTTATGAAGAATTTATTTACTTATATTTTATTTTTGAATCACTACATTCAAGAGCAGTGTCATTATTTAATAATTATACTGTGCTAATTTATGTATAAATCATGTTCTAAAGGTACATCTAAGAATGAGAGAAGGACAAAGTGGAGAAGGGGCCAGATTTTGCCAAAATAATATATTTATTAAATTTTACAGCTAGAGCTGTTACTCTTCTAAACAATTAAAATGGGATAAATTATGTAATAAAATGCATGTCTTTGAAGTTTACAACATCTTCTTTTTTAAAAAATAATAAAAATAATACATATTCATCCCAGGGGGGCAAAAAGAAGAAAAAATTTACCCATAATTCTGCCAAGGAATGATCAATATTCTAACTCATTTCTCTCTTTCTATCTACCTATCATCTATCTCTCTATCATCTATCTATATCATCTTTCTCATCTATCCTTTCAGACTTTCTAAGCTTGTGTGTATATGTTTCTTTGTTTTTATTTTTACCAAATGGGATTATACAATTTTATTTTCTCCTTTATGCACTTCACATATATTGTGAGCATTTTTTCATATCATTAAATATTCTTATAAAGCATAATTCTAGATAGCTTTATATAATTTTTTATATAGATGTACTATGTAGTCATCTATTTACCCATCATCAAACATTTACTATTTCCAGTTGTGTTTCTTACTAATATCTTTTCTATGAACATCTTTTTTCTCACAACTCTGTGGCCCAATTTTTACTCTTTATTATTGTTGATTCTTAGAGACGAAATTCTTTGGTCACAAAGTAACAGCCTCTTTTTAAAGGCTCTTGCTGTGACTAGGAACTTTACTGATCAATGGGGGCAGGGTGGAGAAAGCTGGGAGAGGGGAGACAAACACTGCCAAAACGATTTCAAACTAGATGTACTAATTTAATTCCAACCTATGAATGCCTGAGACATGTTCACTGCACCCTAGGTAGCATTAAGTATTATTCTCATTATTAAAATGTTTGATAATTCATCAGCCAGACTGTACCTTATTACTATTTAATTGAATTTTTAACTCATAGATTATATTCAATGTTTATCTGTCATTTGTATTTCTTATTTACAATTTATATTTTTTACATTAATTGTTTAAACCAGAATGATATTTAGAAATAGAAGTCATACTGGACATTTTTCCCCTTTGTTTCTGAATTTAATGTAACTGCCCTAACTCCTTAGGTGTAAAATGTAGTATTGACTAAAATCATGGGATTTTAAACGTAGCCTTTAACTGAGAGCAAAGGGAAAATAATGTGCTTATTTTACCTGTTTTTCTTTTAGTTGTTTCATTCTGCTATTTCACTGCCTTGTTTGTTTCAAAGTAAACTGTTTCAAATAATAATTTATATAGAAATTAAAATCATCTTTTTCTGTAAGATACAACTGTGTGTAACAAAGTACCATCAGGAATGTATTTCCTCACTAAAAATATGTCTTTGGTTTGGGCTTCCCTGGTGGCCCAGTAGTTGAGAGTCCGCCTGCCGATGCAGGGGACACGGGTTCGTGCCCCGGTCCGGGAGGATCCCGCGTGCCGCGGAGCTGCTGGGCCCATAAGCCATGGCCACTGGGCCTGCGCGTCCGGAGGCCCACAACTGTGCTCCACAACGGGAGAGCCCACAACAGTGAGAGGCCCGTGTACTGCAAAAAAATAAAAATATGTCTTTGGTTTAATAAAACAAGAATTATCAAAGTTAGACCTTAATAAACTAGAGTGTGGATTTAATTATTCATCTATAGGATGCATCATTTAAAATTTCGTTACCAGTTTTAAAGGTCTGGATATGCAAATTGATTTTGTAAATTTTAAAGAGGGTAATTCTTAATCTACCTGAGATAAGCTATTTTTAATAATTTTAGAAATACAATTTATATGCAAATATATTATGTGCTAAGTTCAGCTATTTCTTGTCTGTTCAATAAGCGGGTCTGACAAAAGAAGCCTGCTCCGCAACACAGTTAGCCACTAGTTTGGTGTATGCTATCTATTGTATTTCTAGATCAATTATACATTTTATAAAAAACAGCAAACATGATGGAACACATCCAAGTAAGTGTTATCTTCTTCAATATTGTAATTCTGAAAGTTTCTATGCTGACTCTAATAATACTATCACTATTTAAAACCTTTAAAAATCCTTTGGAACTATCTTCATTTGTTCTAAAATACTCTTTTGAACAACTTGTTAGTTGTAATTATATTTTGATTTTGTACATCACAAAACTTTGGAGCCAAGTAGTTGTATTAGGACATACGAGTGTTTTTCAGATGCTATTGTACAAAAGATACCACATGAGCAGATGACTTTTTGATGAAAAATACTGTCATTGAATATTCATATGTACTTCATTAATTTCTATCGAATATAACCTTTCCAATTCCTCAAAATTTAAACATAAAGTCTTGACTGATCATTTAGCCTTTTTTCAGCTTTTTGGGTGGCATAATTGACAAATAGCAATTTGAAGTATTTAAGGTGTACAACTTGATAATTTGATATTTGTACATATTATGAAAGATCACCATAATCAAGCTAATTAGTATACCCATCACTTCACATAGTTACCCTTTAGCAAATTTCAAGAACCCAATATAGGAGACCTTCAAGATGGCAGAGGAGTAAGACATGGAGATCACCTCCTCCACACAAGTACATCTATACGTGGAGCAGCTCCTACAGAACACCTACCGAATGCTGGTCAAAGACCTCAGACTTCCCAAAAGGCAAGAAAATCCCTAGTACCTGGGTAGGGCAAAAGAAAAAAGAAAAAACAGAGACAACAAAATAGGGATGAGACCTGCACCTCTGGGAGGGAGCTGTGAAGGAGGAAACGTTTCCATGCACTAGGGAGCCCCTTCACTGGCAGGGATGAGGGGTGGGCAGGGGGAAGCTTAAGAACCATGGAGGAGAGCACAGCAACAGGGGTGCAGAGGGCAAAGTGGACAGTTTCCACACAGAGGATTGTTGCCAACCAGAACTCACCATCCTGAGAGGCTTGTCTGCTCACCCGTCAGGGTGGATGGGGGCGGGGAGCTGAGGTTCAGGCTTCAGAGGTCAGACTCAAGGGAGAGGACTGGGGTTGGCTGTGTTAAGACAGCCTGAAGGGGGCTAGTGCGCCACAGCTAGCCAAGAGGGAGTCCGGGAAAAAGTCTGGACCTGCCAGAGAGGCAAGAGACCATTGTTTTGGGGTGCACAAGGAGAGGGGATTCCTGCTCTGTGTGCCCACAGAAGGCAGAGCACTGCTGAAGTGAGCTCCAGAGATAGGCATATCAGCTCAGACTGCAGAGACGGGCATGAACCACTAAGGTTGCCACCACTGCCACCAAGAATCCTGTGTGCAAGTGCAGGTCACTACCTACACCCCGCCAGGAGCCTGTGTATCATGTCACTGCTAGGGTCCTGTGATCCAGGGACAACTTCCCCAGGAGAACACACGGTGCACCTCAAGTTGTTGCAATGTCACACTGGCCTCTGCTGCTGCAGACTCATCCCACATTCCAATTATGACTACCATACTCCTCCCTTTCCCCGGCCTGAGTGAGCAAGAGAGTCCGAATCAGCTGCTGCTTTAACCCTGTCCTGTCTGGGCAGCAACAGACGCCTGAGGGTGGCCTACATGCAGAGGCGGGGCCAAAACCAAAGCTGAACCCCAGGAGCTGTGCAAACAAGAAAGATTAAGAGAAATTTCTCTGTGCAGCCTCAGGAGCAGCAGATTAAATCCCCACAATCAACTTGATAAACCCTGCAACGTTGCAACACCTGCATAGACAACGATTGTTCCCAAAATTGAGACGATGGACTTTGGGAGCAACTGTAGACTTGGGATTTGCTTTCTGTGTCTGATTTGTTTTTGATTTTATGTTTATCTTAGTTTAGTTTTTAGCGCTTATTATCATTGGTAGATTTGTTTATTGGTTTGGTTGCTCTCTTCCTTTTTTTAAAAAAAATATATGTTTTAATTTTTTTTTAATTTTTAGTTTTAAAATATTTTTATATTAAAAATATTTTTCACCCTTCTTTCTCTTTTTGTGAGTGTGTATGTGTATGTTTCTTTGTGTAATTTTGTCTGTTTAGGTTTGCTTTTACCATTTGTCCTAGCATTCTCTGTTTTCATTTTTTTGTTGTTCTTTGTTTGTTTTCTCTTTATGAGTGTGGTGTGTGTATGTTTCTTTGTGTGATTTTCTCTGTTTAGTTTTGATTTTACCATTCTGTTTGGGGTTCTATCTGTTCTTTTTTTTTTTTTCCTTCCTTTTCTTCTGAGCTGTGTGGCTGGCAGGGTCAGGCCTGTGGCTGGGTGTCAGGCCTGAGCCTCCGAGGTGGGAGAGGCGAGTCCAGGACACTGGACCACCAGAGAACTCCTGGCACACTGTAATATCAATCAGCAAGAGCTCTCCCAGAGATCTCCATCTCAACACTAAGACCCAGCTCCACCCAACAGCAAGCAAGCTCCAGTGCTGAATGGCCCATGCCAAACAACTAGCAAGACAGGAACACAAACCCATCCATTAGCAGAGAGGCTTCCTAAAGTCATACTAACTTCACAGACACCCCAAAACACACCACTGGACGCAGCCCTGCCCACCAGAAGAACAAGATCCAGCCCCACTCACCAGAACACAGGCACCAGTCCTCTCCACCAGGAAGCCTACACAAGCCACTGAACCCCCTCAACCATTGGGGGCAGACACCAAAAATAACGGGAACTATGAACCTGCAGCCTGCAAAAAGGAGACCCTAAACACAGTAAGTTAAACAAAATGAGAAGACAGAGAAATATGCAGCAGATGAAGGACCAAGGTAAAAACCCACCAGACCAAACAACTGAAGAGGAAGTAGGCAGTCTACCTGAAAAAGAATTCAGAGTAATGATAGTAAAGATGATCCAAAATCTCAGAAATAGAATGGAGAAAATACAAGAAACATTTAACGAGGCCTAGAAGACCTAAAGAGGAAACAAACAATGATGAACAACACAATAAATGAAAGTAAAAATACTCTAGAAGGAATCAATAGCTGAATAACTGAGGCAGAAAAACGGATAAGTGACCTGAAAGATAAAGTAGTGGAAATAACTACCACAGAGCAGAATAAAGAAAAAAGAATGAAAAGAAATGAGGACAGTCTTCGAGACCTCTGGGACAACATTAAATGCACCAACATTTGAATTATTGGGGTCCCAAAAGAAAAAGACTAAAAACAAGGGTCTGAGAAAATATTTGAAGAGATTATAGTCAAAAACTTCCCTAACATGGAAAAGGAAATAGTCAATCAAGTCCAGGAAGCACAGAGAGTCCCATACAAGATAAATCCAAGTAGAAACATGCTAAGACACATATTAATCAAACTATCAAAAATTAAATACAAAGAAAAAATATTAAAAGCAGCAAAGGAAAAGCAACAAATAACATACAAGGGAATCCCCGTAACATTAAGAGCCGATCCTTCAGCAGAAACTCTGCAGGCCAGAAGGGAGTGGCAGTGACATATTTAAAGTGATGAAAATCATAAAGATCAGAGCAGAAATAAATGAAATAGAAACAAAGAAAACAGTAGAAAATATCAATAGAACTAAAAGCTGGTTCTTTGAGAAGATAAACAAAATTGATAAACCATTAGCCAGACTCATCAAGAAAAAGACAGAGAGGACTGAAATCAATAAAATTAGAAATGAAAAAGGAGAAGTTACAACAGACACCGCAGAAATACAAAGCATCCTAAGAGACTACTACAAGCAACTCTATGCCAATACAATGGACAACCTGGAAGAAATGGACAAATACTTAGAAAAGTATAACCTTCTAAGACTGAACCAGGAAGAAATAGAAAATATGAACAGACCAATCACAAGCACTGAAAGTGAAACTGTGATTAAAAATCTTCCAACAAACAAAAGCCAACAAACCAAACACCAGATGGCTTCACAGGTGAATTCTGTCAAACATTTAGAGAAGAGCTAACATCTATCCTTCTCAAACTCTTCCAAAATATAGCAGAGGGAGGAACACTCCCAAACTCAGTCTACAAGGTCACCATCACTCTGATACCAAAACCAGACAAAGATGTCACAAGAAAAGAAAACTACAGGCCAATATCACTGATGAATATAGATGCAAAAGTCCTCAACAAAATACTAGCAAACAGAATCCAGCAGCACATTAAAAGGATCATAAACCATGATCAAGTGGAGTTTATTCCAGGAATGCAAAGTATTCTTCAGTATATGCAAATCAGTCAATGTGATAAACCATATTAACAAATTGAAGGATAAAAACCATATGATATTCTCAGTAGATGCAGAAAAAGCTTTCAACAAAATTAAACACCGATTTATTATAAAAACTCTCCAGAAAGTGGACATAGAAGGAACCTACCTCAACATAATAAAGGCCATATATGACAAACCCACAGCCAACATAATTCTCAATGGTGAACAACTGAAACCATTTCCTCTAAGATCAGGAACAAGACAAGGGTGCCCACTCTCACCACTGTTATTCCAAATGGTTTTGGAAGTTTTAGGCATGGCAATCAGAGAAGAAAAAGAAATAAAAGGAATCCAAATCAGAAAAGAAGTAAATCTGTCACTGTTTGCAGATGACATGATACTATACATAGAGAATCCCAAAGATGCTACCAGAAAACTAGTAGAGCTAATCAATGAATTTGGTAAATTAGCAGGATTCAAAATTAATGCACAGCTATCTCTTGCATTCCTATACACTAATGATGAAAAATCTGAAAGAGAAATTAAGGAAACACTCCCATTTACCATTGCAACAAAAAGAATAAAATACCTAGGAAGAAACTTACCTAAGGAGACAAAAGACCTGTATGCAGAAACTATAAGACACTGATGAAAGAAATTAAAGATGATACACACAGATGGAGAGATTTACCATGTTCTTGGATTGGAAGGATCAACACTGTGAAAATGACTATACTACCCAAAGCATTCTACAGATTCAAAGCAATCTCTATGAAAGTACCAATGGCATTTTTCACAGAACTAGAAGAAAAAATTTTACAATTTCTATGGAAGCACAGAAGACCCCAAATAGCCAAAGCAATCTTGAGAAAAAAAAAGGGAGCTGGAGGAATCAGGCTCCCTGACTTCAGACTATTCTGCAAAGCTACAGTAATCAAGATAGTACGGTACTGGCAAAAAAACAGAAATATAGATCAATGGAACAGGATAGAAAGCCCAGAGATAAACCCACGTATCTTTGGTCACCTAATCTATGACAAAGGAGGCAAGAATATACAGTGTAAAAAAGACAGTCTCTTCAATAAGTGGTGCTTGGAAAACTGGACAGCTACATGTAAAAGAATGAAATTAGAACACTCCCTAACACCATACAGAAAAAAACCTCAAAATGGATTAAAGACCTAAATGTAAGGCCCAAAACTATAAAACGCTTAGAAGAAAACATAGGCAGAACACTCTATGACATAAATCACAGCAAGATCCTTTTTGACCCCCCTCCTAGATAAATGGAAATAAAACTAAAAATAAACAAATGAGACCTAATGAAACTTAAAACCTTTTGCACAGCAAGGGAAACCATAAACAAGACGAAAAGACAACCCTCAGAATGGGAGAAAATATTTGCAAATGAAGCGACTGATAAAGGATTAATCTCCAAAATAATACAAGCAGCTCACACAGCTCAATACCAAAAACAAACAAACAAAAAAAACAATTGAAAAATGGGTGGACGAAGTAAAGAGACATTTCTCCAAAGAAGTTATACAGATTGCCAACAAACATGAAAGGATGCTCAACATCACTAATCATTAGAGAAAGGCAAATCAAAACCACAATGAGGTATCACCTCACACCAGTCAAAATGGCCATCATCAAAAAATCTACAGACAATAAATGGTGGAGAAGGTGTGGAGAAAAGGGAACCCTCTTGCACTGTTGGTGGGAATGTAAATTGATACAGCCACTATAGAGAACAGTATGAAGGTCCCTTAAAAAATCTAAAAATAGAACTGCCATATGACCGAGCAATCCCACTACTGTACATATACCATGAGAAAACCATAATTCAAAAAGAGTCATGTACCACACTGTTCATTGCAGCACTATTTACAATAGCCAGGACATGGAAGCAACCTAAGTGTCCATCGACAGATGATAAAGAAGATGTGGCACATTTATACAACGGAATATTACTCAGTCATAAAAAGAAACAAAATTGAGTTATTTGTAGTGAGGTGGATGGACCTAGAGTCTGTCATACAGAATGAAGCAAGTCAGAAGGAGAAAAACAAATACCATATGCTAACACATATATATGGAATCTAAAAAAAAAAAAGCAAATCGTCTGAAGAACCTAGGGGCAGGACAGGAATAAAGACTCAGAGGTAGAGAATGGACTTGAGGACAGAGGGAGGGGGAAAGGTAAGCTGGGATGAAGTGAAAGTGAAGTGAAAGAGTGGCATGGACATATATACACTACCAAATGTAAAATAGATAGCTAGTGGGAAGCAGCCGCATAGCACAGGGAGATCATCTCGGTGCTTTGTGACCACCTAGAGGCATGGGATAGGGAGGGTGGGAGGGAGACCCAAAAGGGAGGGTTTGTGGGGATATATGTATACACATAGCTGATTCACTCTGTTATACAGCAGAAACTAACACAGCATTGTAAAGCAATGATACTCCAATAAAGATGTTAAAAAAATCCTATCTAGTATTGTTAATATTCACCATGTGGTACATTAAATCTCCAGAATTTATTCATCTTGTGTAACGGAAACTTTATACCCCTTTGACCAACATCTCCTTATTCCCCCCTGCTCCCTACATCTGGCAACCTCCATTCTACTCTCTGCTTTTATGAGTTTGACTATTTTAGATTCCACATATAAGAGAGATCATGCAGTAATTGTCTTTCTGTGTCTGGCTTATTTCAGTTAGCATAATGTCCTTTGGCCTTATCCATATCGTCACAAATGGAAGAATTTTCTTCTTTTTAAAGGTTGAAGAATGCTTCATTAATACACGCACACGAGTATCAATCACATTTTCTTTGTTACAGTTTTGCTACATGAATAATGCTGCTATAAGCATGAGAGTGCAGGTATCTCTGAGATTCTGATTTCAGTTTTTTATATATATAAAAAATATTATATATATAATATATATATAATATGTAATATATATATTATATATATAATATTTTTTATATATATAAAAAATATTATATATATAATATATATATAATATGTAATATATATATTATATATATGTAATATATATAATATATATAGTAGTTCAATTTTTTACTTTTTTGAGGAAACCCCATACTGTTTTTCATAGCAGCTGTGCTATTTTACCTTCCCGTTAACAGTGTACAAGTATTCTGTTTTCTCCACATATCACCAACACTAGTTATATTTTGTGGTTTTCATAACAGTCATCCTTACAGATGTGAAGTGATTCTCATTTTAGTTTTGATTTGCATATCCAGCATATCTTGATCCTTGTTTTTGCTCTGCATTCAAAACATATATCGCAATCTTAGAAGAAACTTTGTTCTTATTCAAATAAATTCACTTCTACATGTTTACATTCTGCCTTTTCTGCCAAATTTATTTAAAATATTAATTATGCATAGTTTGAAAAGTGAAATAAAATATGTAGAATGTGATTCTTTTTCTAGTGGGTGTAGAAATATTTGGTTATAATTAATTAAAGAGTTATGTTTATGTAATTTGGTGATTTGGCAGCAACATTTAAAATACACTAATTTTAAAAATGATAAAATTCATTACCAGTGAATTACCAATTACCTGCTCAGACATATAAGGAGAATTAAAGATTTGAAAAGTGGCCTTAGGAAGGTGCAGATTGGAAATTTCTCATAATTCAATAATCTCTTGCTTCTTAGGCTGGATAGCCTTACATAATGATCACTCATCCAGATAAAGTTATGATACTATGACAGGGAAGAACACATATTTAGAGTGTTCTATTTGTATTTTACCCACCTTGATGCTAATAAAAATGTTAACACTGATATGTAAAAAATATCAAGTGACCTCAATGACCACTGATGGTCTTCATAATACTGGAGTAGTGGCATCTTCAGTGAGAAAATCAATCGGTCAGTTATTTCCCTTAACCAACCATTACAGTATTAGTGTTTTCCAGGACTCAGTCATAGTTGTTGTTTTTTTCCCCCTTTTTTTATCTTCCATGCTTTACAGGGATCTGCTTATCCTTTACTACAAATACAATCTCCACCTGACACTATTAAGTTTAGAGTTCATCTCCAGAGTTAACTTTTCCTGTGAACTTCAGACTTCTGAATCAAACTTTCTATTGAATATCTTCACAAGAATGTTCCACAAGCACTGTCATAACAGTGTGTCTAAAACTCAGCATCTTTTCATTTATTTATTTTTTCAAATTGCTTTCTATTGTCATTGCCTCTGCCACAGTCTACACCTTCTCATTATCCATTATCCAAAATTTCTCTCTGGGATCCTTGCAATTGTCTCTTAACTGGTTGCCCTGCTTCTTGCTCTCTAATCAGTTTAATATCTACACTTAGTTATGTTACTGACACACAAACTTGTGTCATTTCTGTGCTGTAATTGCTTAAGTGGCCCCTTATCTCAACTTGACAAATTAGAAATTCATGACATATTGTGGAGGACTATCTCAGCTTGGCACTCTGCACGCCCACTTTAGCAAAATAGTTGCTCTACTCTAAACTTGCCAGCTTTCTCATTCCACTTTGCTTTTGTGCATGCCTTTCTCCATGCCTGAAAAGTTCTCCAGTGCTTTTCTGACAAGGGATTCAATAAATACTTTTTTACATCTCAGTTGAAACTCATTGGTGAATCATCTGTGACTCCTCATGGTAAACTTATGTTCCTTTCCACACACCAAGGGTGCCATTTACTGCACTAGAGCAACTACTAACTTAAGTTTTGATTTCTCAATTTTCCTTTCTCTAGATTTAAGCTGTCTTGAAGTAAAAGATCATGTTTTCTTATTTTATATTTGCACCAGTAAGCATAGTGCTTAGCCTGTGGCAGAATCTAGTGCAATGATATCCAGTCTCTTTGGGGGCCGCAGTGGAGGATATGTTCACGTCGATCATGGGCTCTGATTCACCAATACAGGTTCAATTTGAGAAAGTGCCCATTTATCTGCTTTGCGTGTTGATCTATATTGCATAATATTTTGGAGAAGAAAGTATTAAAATTTTAAAAATAATAGAAAAGGAACAAGATTTGGAGTGAAACAAATTTTGCTATAAATCCTTCTCTAGCATGGTGTAATTAGTTATCCTTGGGCAAGTGACTGAATATTGAGTTTTTAAAGTAAAACTCACCATCTATATACTGCATAATTATTGTGAAAAGTAAAATGAAGATAATGTTTTTTTATCTTAGAATAATTCTGTTTATTTTTCTTTTGAAGGTAATGTTTTTATTGTAAACTCATAGTTGTGTAGCTTATTCATTCTTATATTAAATGACACTTAAAAACAGAACCAACCTTGCAAGTTGATGAATAAATTTACACATAGGAGATCTGCCCTAAGAGTCATATCATAGGGTTTCTCAGTCTTTTTTTTAAATGGAGAGGTCTAAGAAAAAAATTATTCTCTCTGAACATTTGGGTAAGCAAATTTGAATGTATATTTACTACATAATTTTCAGTGCCATTTAAAATGTACTAGTGTACAAAATTCTGTGAATCTCTAATATGGGCCATTGCACGAAGTATTTTCCAAAGAGATGTCACTATAGAATTTTTCCCTCTTATTTTTCATGGAACATCTTTTCACATTTCACAGAGCACTATTTTTCTGTGACTCAGTCATTAAGACTGAGTTTGGAAAGTCATATTTAACCCCATAATTTATCTTTTAGTGAGGTACAAAATACAACATTCCACTATGAGTAGTACAGAAACAGAAAGGAGTTTAGGTAATATTCCTGGTCATTTTCCTAGCACTGCACAGTAAAACTTCCTGTGATAATGAAAATGGTCTATAAACTATGCTGAAGTTAGACTTGCAATACTGAAGCCACTAGCATCATGCAGCTATTAAGAACTTGAAATGTGTATATTGCAATTGAAGAACTGAATTTTTATTTCATTCAATTTTAATTGATTTAAATTTAAATTTAAATAGACATATCTGGCTGGTGACTTTTTTTAGATACCTTAGTTCTAAGCAATTATCCTGTTGTGGACAATTACCACAAGTTACTTGTCATTAAGTGGTATAGATTGATATTCCTTGCTTTAACCTGAAAGTTGAATCATGCCCCAGTTTTTCTTAGTAACTTTTTATAGTTCTATCATTCATCAATTTGATGAAAGTCATTTGGAATCCAGTTTAATTTCCTGCCACTGCCACTTCTTGGAACAAATAGTTCTTTACGTTTATTATCCACTATGAATAAGGACTTCCTGATCTTTATTCTGAGATAACTTTGCCCGGTTTCAGTGTTATACCTCTTATCCATATCAGGGTCAGGCAAATAAATCCATGGGTAATTTATCTATTATATTCATGTCTACATAGATTTTGATCCTATTTCTTCTATACCTTCACCTTTGTGAATTAAAAGATTACCATCGGGCTTCCCTGGTGGCGCAGTGGTTAATAAGAGTCCGCCTGCCGATGCATGGGACGCGGGTTCGTGTCCCGGGCCGGGAGGATCCCATGTGCCGCGGAGTGGCTAGGCCCATGAGCCATGGCCGCTGAGCCTGCGCATCTGGAGCCTGTGCTCTGCAACGGGAGAGGCCACAACAGTGAGAGGCCCGCGTACCGCAAAAAAAAAAAAAGATTATCATCATGTGAATGTATTGCATGAATCTACATAATGTTCAAGAAGCACATTGTTTTATATTGATTCAGGTCACTGACTTTGGTTTGTGTCTACCACTGTCATTTTTTAATGAATACAAATTTGTTAAATATTTTGATTGTACCAGCACAGGGTTAATAGCCTGGGGGTGGGAGAAGGATAGCAAACAGAAACAAATAACAAGAGCAATTAAATCTCCTATTATTACCTCTCTTTTCTCGGTTATAGATAATTACACATAATTTGAATTTTGTGCTTTTACAATCTTTTCTTTGACCTTCCTTACTCTAGATTGTAGCTTCTACTTTTCTGCTTATTTGTACTTAACTGTCAGACTTCATTTCATCAGTGTCTTCACTTATCAAAAAAGTTTGCTGTTATCCAGTAACTTCAAGATTTCAAATCTTAGAGACTTTATGGGTTGAAAGGATTTTGATATACACTGATCTCCATATGCAATCCCCAAAAAAAGCAATAGAAAAATATTAAATAGCTCTGCCAAAGATTAAATTTATTGGGATTTTTTCACAATCATTCAGTAATCCTTTAAAAGTATTTTGAAAGAATTTTTTGTTCATACATTTATTTATTTTTATTTATTTATTTTTGGCTGTGTTGGGTCTTTGTTGCTGCGCATGGGCTTTCTCTAGTTGCGGCGAACGGGGGCTACTCTTCGTTGCAGACTGTGGGCTTCTCATTGCGGTGGCTTTTCTTGTTGCAGAGCACAGGCTCTAGGCACGTGGGCTTCGGTAGTTGTGGCTTGAAGGCTCTAGAGCGCAGGCTTTGGTAGTTGTGGTACACAGGCTTAGTTGCTCCGCGGCATGTGGGATCTTCCTGGACCAGGGCTCGAACCCGTGTCCCCTGCATTGTCAGGCGGCTTCTTAACCACTGAGCCACCAGGGAAGTCCCAAGAATTTTTGTAAATAATTTAAAAAGTCTAAGTGGGTTACATTGACCCCTTTCTCTATGATTATTTCTTCTCTCTAATAACTATAATAAATTAACCCAACACAGAGTACTCAGAGTTTGCTGAGGACTATATATGTTGTTTTTTGTCAGACCCCATAACTAATTCTAAAACACATCTGTGTCTGGTTCTCCTCTTTTTCTAGACACATTCCCAACACCTTGGAGTTAGGCACAACAAGTGAGTCATTGTGTTCAAGATGTTTTGTAGTTCATGTTTTGCTTGCATCTTGCAGTTACCTGTAACCTTTGAATTATTAGTATATTTTGATACTGGGTCATATCTCTGATGTTTAGAGTCTCACTTAACTCTCCTACCCTGTGTGTCATCTCAGTTAAAAATAAAGAGTTAAACGCCTTGCTCTAGGTATGTTCAGCTTTAGTGGCTCATGCCAAACAATTTTCAGAAACTGGTTTTATCATCTCACATGCTCACCAATAGTCCATGAGAGTTCCACTTGCTCCACATTCTCAACTACACTTGGCTTTGTCAAAAGAATTGATCGTTATAATCAGGTTGCAGTGGTGTGGCATTTTGGTTATAATTTATATGTTTGTAGGTCTATCTGTGATTTGGATACACTCTTTTGAGAATTGCCTAAGTCCTTTTCCTTTATTTTTTCTTTGATTGTGTTGTCTGTCTTTTTCCAATTAATTGTATAGATTTTTAAAAAATATAGGTGGATGTATATCTATTGTGGGATGCAAGTATTGAAAGTATCTTCTTCTAGTTTGTGAAGTCCTTTTCTACTGTCTTAATGTTATCTTTTGATAATTTTAAATGAAGTCCAATTAAACAAGGTTTTTACCTTATGGTTAGTATTTTCAGTGCCTTTTAAAGAAATCTTCAACTACTTCTAAGTCATAAAGATTTTCTCCTATAATTTAAAGCTATAATACAGCTTTAGCTGTATCAAAGTTTTGTATATAACTTAGTTTCCATTATCATTCATTCCATATCATGTCATATCATTTAATTTTAAGTATTATAGTAATTAACAGTTTAATATAGGCATTAGAAGCCACATGGATGTGGGAAGAGACGGGGTATAAAAGCACAGAAGGGTTGCAGTTGGGGTATAGAAGAAACAGTCACTAAATGGCTTCCATTAGAATATCTAGGTATATTGGAGAAACTGAAGCTTGAAGGAAATAAAGCGGCTTCACATTCAGCTGTTGAATTAGGACTTTAAAGAGAAGCTCATAGAGAGGTATATGAATACCGCTATGAAGGTAAAGTGAAGCTTGTGTGAAAGTCTGAAAAAGGTAATGGTTTCTGCCACATTTTCTCTTTGCCCTCAATAAGCACTATAGCTGTTAAGGGTTCTTTGACTGGTAAAGAGACCCCAAACCAAACTTTCATTTTTATGAAGTCTGAGCCATTAACAGTTCTTTTGGGGCCATTAGCACTCCTATTTGTGTTGGTTGTTGCAGTTTTACATTGAATTTACCACATGACATCAGAGTACTAGAAGACTCCTCAGAAAATGTGTTCCAGACACATTCCTCCCTGCCTTCATTGTGTAGTGGGAACCCAATTTCCTCTTGGTATTCTCCATTCAGTATATAGAGAGACTCAACTGGGAGGCGTTAGCCACCAGCACTCCCAACAAGTGAGGGCATAAATGCTTCAGTTCAGAAGGAGTGATCTGGGTACCACCATCTATTATTGTCCAACTCTTACACTGCCCTCATCCTCTTATTTTATATCATAAGTTCTTTGAGAAGCTCTGCTATGATTTTGGTTGGTCTTTTTTCTTGGGGGATAAGGAGAAGATTAGTGAGAAGAACTACAACCCCAGCTGCAGCCGGTCTCAGGAGTGAAATTGATATGCATTGTCTTCATTCTCTACTGTTCATTTGAGATTCCTCCTTTTTGGATAGCACTTCTGCCAGTATAGCGTACCTACCAAGACACTTATTCTTTACAAGTCTTAACATCTTCTCAAGAAATGGCTGTTGCACTTGTCCATTTACTTTCAAAATGGGCAAACACATGCAAATGGATGACCTGAGTAGTATCAAACATAATCCTTCCCATCCCTAGATCTAAGAACAACCCTACCTCCTCATGACGATTAGGGTCAATTATATTTTTCAAGCTGATTAATTCCTTTCCTTGTCTGCTTGTTTCTTGACATAAGGAACCTTAGGTAACCAGGTGATAACCATAACTTAAAGTTTAGTGGTACTCTTCCTATTCCCCTTAGGGAAATATTTGTTTCTGAGAACCAGGACATCTAAACCCATATTGCCACGGGAACAGGCAAGGCTACTATGACTTTTGTCTTTGGTAACCAAACCCATGTTTTATCCCATCTATTGAACAGAGAAACAAATGGTCATTGATTTAGCATAAAAGTGAGTATTGAAAAGGGTCTCCCCATCTTTGTCAGCCATCATATCCAAGCTGATGTGTCTCAGTTATACCTTCAAAAGGCATTTGTATCACTCAGGTGAACAACTTCTAGGCAGTGAGATGGATAATAGGACCAATGGAACCTCTGTATACAGGTTAAATTTCATACCTTCTTTTCTATAAAGAGGAGTTACGTTATGTGGGATCATGGATAAGTGGATCACAACATATGATTCTGTCTGAGGCCATGCAAGGCGTAGAGCATACCCTACTAAATGTGTGTATTGATTCTTCTCTGGATGAATCCCAGCCCTTTCCAATATGGAAGGGATACAATGTAATTAACGTGCCATCAAGTAACAGGTTGTTTCTTCAAGGGATGTTATTATATCAGGAACTCAGAATTTATCTCTATTGCTGACTTTGTCAGCAGCAAAGGTTGGAAGTCCATACAGTTGGATCCATACATAGTCTTTATTGCTGTCTCCATGGCTGTTGCATTTGTAAGCCCATTGTGCCAGCTCTGGGTGAACTGTGACTGGCTGTCTGCTATTAACTGAACTAGTTTAATGCATCTTCTAAAGTGGATGTTCTTTGGTGGATGTTTTCACATAATGTGAAGCTCTTCATATTTCGTGCCCTCTTTTCATAGATCCGTCCATGTGCATCTTCCTGAGACTTCCTTGTTCCCTATCTTCCAACATTTGTCCTTCCAGCCTTAGTTCAATCAGTCAAGCCATTTGACATTGTCCATGAGTCCCTAATTATTCTTCCCTTTCCACACGAAGTTGTGATCAGTTGCCTTATGAAAGGCTCTTCCGTTGGTGGGAGTGCTGGGGGTGGTGGGCTTCATTCACTTCTATCTTTTGGAGCTACTCCAAATAGGGTTGTAGTACTGCAGCAGTCCACTTTCATCTATCATGCATATTCATCTCGAATGCACACTTGGCCTCAACTGATTGGTCCTAAATTATTGCCTTTCCCTCCCATGAGATTACAGGTATTAGCTGAGAGAGAGGCTCCAGTGCAACAGTGTTGGCTGTCGTGGGACTCTGGATTGCTTTCTTTTGCAGTTTTCTTGCGTCCTCTATTTCTCCTTTTGCCCAATCTATCTTACAATGCTGCTAAGCCTATTCATCCTTATGACTTGGTAGGTCTGAGAGAATTCAAATAATTATGGGAAGTTTTTCTGCATTATCTCTTAATGCCATGGTCATTCTTAATCTATATCAGGGCCTGTTAGCATGCAAGACCTGTTTTAAAATCATGTATGATTATTCACTGAAGATAGTATATGCTTCATCCAGTAACTTAGGGGCCTCTGTTCCGATTACTTTATTCATGCTGCCTATAAGCACCACATGGCATCTATTCCCACCATCAGTACCTTTAACACCATAGAGTTTGCAGGGTTTTATGGACCAAGTAGCAAAGCCACCTGCACCATAGACTGAATTTCCTGTAGACCGCTTTTGTGCCCTGTATCCCATTAAAAACTGGCAGCCTTTATGACTGCCAGTAAATAGGTTGACATGGTATTCCCAAGTAAGGAATATGCTGCATCTAGAGCCTACAGAAACTTCCTTCTAAGTGGTAGAAGGCATGAATGTCAATAATTTATTTTTTTACTTTGGAGAGATTTATCAGTATGCCCTAGACAACTGAACACCTAAAAACTTTACTGGTGTAATGGGCCCTAGAATTAATGTAATTTCTTCTGCCACCCTCTGTAGTGCATGTGTCTTACTTACCAAGGCCATCAGTATACTTACTACTCTTTGCTTATCTGGTCTGATTAACATAATGCCCTCAATAGAGTGAATCAGTGTGATCCTATAGTGTGACCCCCATGTTCAATAATCCTTAAACTATTGGGCATTAATTTTTTTTCAACTGTATATTAGTAAGTGGCTGCAGGTCCCTTTGGGGGAAAGAATGGGGAAATCATTATTCTATTGATTTGCCATTGATTTGCAGAGCCCTTCCTCATGGAGACTCAGTCTTTCCTGTGGTCATGAATTTCAAGTTTGAAACTGGCTTAAGTCAAAAATCAGTCAGGGCTTCCCTGGTGGCGCAGTGGTTGAGAGTCATCCTGCTGATGCAGGGGACACGGGTTCGTGCCCCGGTCTGGGAAGATCCCACATGCCGCGGAGCGGCTGGGCCCGTGAGCCATGGCCACTGAGCCTGCGCGTCCGGAGCCTGTGCTCCGCAACGGGAAAGGCCACAGCAGTGAGAGGCCTGCGTACCGGAAAAAAAAAAATCAGTCAAAAGAGACTGATTCTTTAAAAGGCAGCTGCCTTCAACATCCTGGTTATCTATCCTTCATTTTAAAAAAAATTTTAGATTTAACAATTTCTTTATCAGCAGCCCATTAGTTTGTGCCTAGGGACATAGTGATATATTAACCAACTCCTTAGCTCTCAAGGGGTCATGTCCCTTTGGCTGCCACTTTGACTTTCATACTCATTTAAGTACTGCCATCTGGCCCCTATTACTTAGGGTTCCTATCATCCACATTGCTATCAGGGATTACTGTTCTGAAACAGCATCTCCTATTATGTCCGACACCAGTGGTCCCCAACAGTTTTGGCACCAGGGACTGGTTTTGTGGAAGACAGTTTTTCCATGGCCTGTGGGGAGGGATGATTTCATGATGATTCAAGCACATTATATTTATTGTGTACTTTATTTCTATTATTATTACATTGTAATATATAATGAAATAATTATACAACTCACCATAATGCTGACAGGAGGCAGAGCTCAGGCAGTAATGCAAGTTATGGGGAGTGGCTGTAAATACAGATGAAGCTTTGACTGCTTGCCCACCGCTCACCTCCTGCTGTGCAGCCTGGTTCCTAACAGGCCACAGACTGGTAGCGGTCCATGGCCCAGGGATTGAGGATCCCTGTTCTACACCAATGAGTCACACTGAGCTTCTCAATGATAGTTAGTGACCCTTTCCCTAGAATATTCTTTATTGTTTTGGTTAAAAAAGAAAGTGTCTTTTGAGCCCTCTGTAAAACTTAGTTCGTGAGTTTTTTGACCTTAGGTAACATATCTACTCAAACATATCCATTTCTCTGAGAGTTTTAATCTCTTCTTATACTGCCTTTTATGGAAATTCTGCCATTTCTATTTATTTACTGTTAGCCATCACTTTCTCCAACTTCCAAGAGCCATCCTAATAGGGTGTTATTACCATATTCTGGAGGTCTTGCTAAGATGATAAACCTTGTATCATGGGATAGGCTCATATCTATAACTTGCCATTACTCAACTTTAAGTTCTTCCCATGTTTGTTCAGACCATGTACACTCCCTAGTATCCTGTCAGTATATGATGCCTACGTCTTGAATCTTCTTTCAGCTATATTCTCTTTACTCTCTTGGTACTTCCCTGATCATGATCTGTTATAGCTTAACTGTACCTATAAGCCTGGTGGTCCATAGGAATAGTGAGGGTAGATCCTGAGGAAGGGGCATGCTTTCTTGCAAGGCAGAGGTCTCTACATCATCTTTAAGCAAAGCAGTGCACTCACCTTTAGTAGGGAGTAGTGGGCCATTTCTGAGCACTACAGGACTCAGAAGAATCTGGAGATTCAGGATTTTTGAAAGCATCAGTCTAGATATCTCTGCCTCATTTCTTAATGTCCCTCTCTCTCCCTGTACCCTGAACTTGGTGCCTATAACATGCTAAATGAGGTTGAGAATTCACATTCTTTTTTTAACTACTATTTTAAATAAATTTATAGATAATTCCTGGGTCAAATCCTTATCTTTTCATGCCCTCTGCCTGCTAAAGATGAGAGTCTACTTATATACTGAAAGCTTAGCTTTCAAACTAAGACTTTAATTGACAAGTAATAACCTTCAACCTTTCATCTACTTTCTTCAATGAATTAGAAGCATCTATAGAAAGCCCTTCAATTCCATAGGTACTATAATTTTTACTTACTCAAACTTCTTAAATGCCAGTGTATTGCCCCCACCATAAACAACACTCCTAGAAGAAAACATAGGCAGAACACTCTTTAACATGAATCATAACAATATATTTCTTTTTTTTTTGGATCTGTCTCTCAAGGCAAAGGAAACTAAAGCAAAAATAAACAAATAGGACCTAATTAAACTTAAAAGATTTTACACAATAAAGGAAACATTGACAAAATGAAAAGACAACCTACTGCATGGGAGAAAATATTTGCAAATGATATAACTCTTAAGGGGTTAATATCCAAAAATATACAAAAAAATTCATGCAACTCAATATCAAAAAAAATAAATAACTCTATTAAAATATGGGCAGAAGATCTGAACATTTTTCCAAAGAAGATGTACAGATGACCAACAAGTGCATGGAAAGATGTTCAACATAGCTTATCATCAGAAAAATACGTATCAAAACCACAATGAGCTATCACCTCACAACTGTTAGAATAGCTATTGTCAAAAAGACCACAAATAACAAATGTTGATGAGGATGTAGAGAAAGGGGAACCCTTGTACACTATTGGTGGAAATGTAAATTGGTGCAGCCACTACGGAAAACACTATGGAGGTTCCTCAAAAAACTAAAAATAGGACTACTGTATGACCCAGCAATTTCACTCCTGGGTATCTATCCAAAGAAAACAAAAACACTAATTCGAAGAGTTATGTTTACCCCAGTGTTCATTGCAGCATTATTTACAATAGTCAAGAATATGGAAGCAACCTAGGTGACCATCAATAGATGAATAGCTAAAGAATATGTGAGATGTATATATACATATATGCAATGGAATATTACTCAGCCATAAAAAAATAAGAATGAAATTTTGTTGTTTGCAACAACATGGATGGACCTGGAGGGTATTATGCTTAGTGAAATGAGTCAGGCAGAGAAAGACAAATACTCTATGTTATCACTTATACGTGGATTGTAAAAAAATAAAACAAACAAATGAATATAACAACTCAGAAATAAACTCACAGATATAGAGACAAACTAGTGGTTATCAGTGGGGAGAGGGAAGTGGGATGGAGCAAGATAGGGGCAAAGGATTAAGAGGTAGAAACTACCATATATTAAATAAATAAGATACAAGGATATATTGTACGGGACAGGGAATATAGCCAATATTTTACAAGAACTTTAAATGGAGTATAATGTATAAAAATATTGAATGATATTATACACCTGAAACTAATATAATATTGTAAATCAACTAAACTTCAATTTTCAATTTTTAAATAAAATAAAGTTCTGGCCAAGAATGAGAGAAATAAGAATGAGGGAAACCAGAATTATGTAAGCACATTGTTTAGTTTCTGTCTCAGGGTTTCTCTGATGACATGGATATCCAAATATTCATGTGCATCTCACTTTGGAAAAATAAACAGTTCCAGGGGCAACCCTCAAAGAGATGCAGCCAATGGGTAAATACGTCTTACAACTGATCCTCAGGTGATTAATTTTGAGAGGGATTATATGTGCTCTTTTGGAAGGTTTCAGATAAAACTAAGTCACATAATGGCAACCTTGATAAAGCACTCTTACATTAGCTTTTTCTCCTTATCTCAGTCTGTCTATTCTTACTCCGGCTCCTTGGGATTGCCTCCTAAATAAACTACCTGTACAGAAGTAATTGTCTCAGGCTAGGATAACTACTTAAAGTAGCCTGGAGTGGTAAAAAGAAAGGGCTAAATATGTAGTGAGTTGTACTTCCACCAATGGAAAGAAAAGCATGTATGATTTTTTCTTTCACTCTTGCCTAAGTAAAATTATGGAAGTCATGATTTTGCTTCGGGTCATCTTGGAAGGGACTTCCCAAGAAGGACACGTTGGGCAAATGTTGTGTGAGATGGCAAGAATTGAGATAAAAGGTGTTATTATTGGTTATTACAGGTTACCATTACAAATAACTATCTAGCTTAAGATTCTTTTTCAATGAGAACAAAATATGTCCCTTCTCAGTGTAAAGGATCCAATGATTTCAGCATGCCATCAGGTGGCTGAAAGATTGCCTACTCTTGGTGCCATGTGGAGAGGTCAGCATTGATGTTTACTTAAAACAGAGTATAATGAAGAGAATTCTATGTTGAATTATGCAATGAAGGGAACTCTATTTTATTAAGCTTGTTCATAACCTTCAGTTTTGCCACCATGAAATTTATATTTGAGTCTATTAAGCAAGAAGCAGGATAAAAGAGATAGTCTGTCATGTATAGAGGAAAGCCTCCTCTGCAGTGGTGCCTTGTGGTGAATATTCTTATGGGAAACAAATATTTTCACAGAATGTGCCCATTTTGAGCAGTATACCATATGCTTCTGTTCTAGGCTTTCTGTTCTCAATGTTCCAAACATATTCTTTCCATTTTCCTGACTAATTTTTTTAACGTGTTAAACACTATCATAAATCAGTATTTCTATATTTTTATTTAACTATCCTGACACCAAAATTGAACAATCAGAAATATTACCTCATATTTGGCCAACTTGTAGGATCTCTCTTCACCACTGTCTTTCTTGGTCATGTAGAAGGTATATGGTGGCAACATATTATGTGTAATCATCTGTAAATCAGGCCTGATATTTTTCATGCCATAGACTTGTCATTAGGAACTCTTCATGGAGCCATCAGTGTACGATTAAGGCAAGGTGACAATACCATAGAGTCTAAGCCAAATGTGATTAGCTGTGTCTTTTGGAGCTACTCAAGTTTAATCTCGCTTTCACCATGTTCTCATAAAAATGGATTATTTCTATACACACCCAGTTTTATATCCTGGTGGAATAGAAAGCTATCAGTTCATGATAGCTCATTTTTCAAATAAGAAACAAAAAAATCAATTTACAATAAAATAATGATATTTCAATATGTAAATATCAGGCACAAATGTACTGGAAGACATAACAAAAGTAGAAACACTGTGTGTCTGCTATAAATCTAAACTAACACAGTTGAATCGTGGTGATGATTCAAAAATTACGAGCAAAATTGCCATTGCTGAGGAAATTTTCTGAAATAGTAAACAACTCTTGGTACATTCAGAACAAAATAATGTATAGGCTTCTCATGATTTATTTCTGTGATTTAAAAAAAAATGTAATTAGGTTTTTGGGGCACGAACCCGTGTCCCCTGCATCGGCAGGCAGACTCTCAACCACTGTGCCATCAGGGAAGCCCTTGTGTCTGGTTTTTAACCTACAGTTGAATCTTGAAGGCCAAAAAGGAGTTCAAATGATGGACAGTATTAGAGTTGGGAGAAGTATAAGAAAGGAGGAAAACCAGGTATCAAGAAACAAGTTTGCCTGAGAAACTAATACTTTCAGGGCAATGTACTTTAGCCTGTTGTTTACCAACCTAATTCTTTTGATGAAAAATCTCTGTTACTTGGCCATGTGTTAATAAAACATCATACTATCTGGTTTGTGATGATTAAATTTTTCTTGCCAGGAATTAGTTTAAGATAGGAAATGGGACGATTATTAGACAATGATAAAGTATTTGAAATTTTCTCAAGCTGGGAGTTTCCACTGTTGTAAAAAGTAGTCAAGAAGAAATATCCTTTTTTCATTTATTGGATGCTGTTGGCTCTATATAGAATTGCAGTATAGCCATCATGGGATCATGAAGAACATGTCAAAACAAAAATATGGAAGAAACATGGACCCTTGATCCTGACAGTGAGAATAAATTAACCAACCGTGTAATATTCCTGATGTCTGAACTTCTTGTTTCTTGAGATAATATATCCACTTATTGTTTAAGCCATTTTAATTAGAATTTCTGTATCTTGCAACTGATGCTATTCTAATTGATATAGCAAGTGTTGAACAGTTGTTTTAGCATTATACTTATCTTCAGTGTCTGAACCTAAAATGCCGTTTTATTGATAGGTATATGAAAAAGGCATTTTTATTTCTTTTGTTACCAAAAGTACTCAATAACCCATAGGGAAAAGAAGAGGGTGCCCTATTCTATTTAATGTCTCTAAGATTAAACACTTTTCTGGCATAAAGGTGATTGAAAAAACATCTCTACATTATTTACAATGCATATGTAATGCTATTTTAAGAGTATTATTAATGAAGATGACATAGTAGGATTTGATCTAAGGATTTGCATAGCATTAGATTACATTCCTGGTGATAGTTAAGACTGATTTTCCAGCTTTTCAAGAGCTTTTCTTTAAAAAAATTAAAAAAATAAAAGTCTACATTTCTAGCTGAATTTTATTTTGTGGTGAAAAACAAATCTTAGTGGGCTGCTTTGAAAATTATCTTGGGTGGAATTATATTAATTTTTTGGTTGGTGAGCTAATCTACAGAAACCTTGGAGAAAGCATGATTATAAAGAATAAAGGAGTGAGAGCTTTATAAGACTATACTTGGAACTGTCCTTGCTCTTGCTTTCTGGAGGATGATCAGTAAATGTTTTTATCAAAATAATTAGATGAATATTTACTCTAAATACTGAAAATTATCACTGGGTCTACTGTTTACATGAAATGATAAGCAAAGCAGGAAAAAACTCAAGAAAGAACTCAAGATTTCCCTCAAAGAAATTTTGAAGAGCAGAACTATTTTGAGTCTCATGACAGAGAATGCCCATGACATAAGGAAAAATTTTTCTGTATTGTATGATTCAGTTCTATGTTTATTCCGAAGCGTTAAAGCAATAAAGACAAAAACATGTTTTCATACTATAATTACTAATGACATGTGTTAAGTGCCAACCCCCTGCCAAATTTGGCATTGTCCCTTATGCTGGATGAATGCAGCATATTTCTTGGATGCATTTCATGTACTTCGTATTGGATATAATATTAATATTCCCCAAAGCACTTGGAATGAGGTAATTTGTATGATGATTAGGAGGAAACATAAGTATCTATCAGACACAGACTTTTATTTTTGAAGTGTGAATCAGGCATAAAGTTTTAAATGTATGCTTCTTAAAAACTTAGAGAATCATCTATGAGAGAAACAATTTCAGTAACAACAAAATTGGCCATCTCTTCTAAGGGAATTGGGGTCTAAACCTGAAGATCTTAATGGACCTTCTAAAAAAATTACTTTTAAAGCTCACGGAGCCATCTTGTGTTGGAAATGAGGGAGACAGTGTCTTGTGCATCTTTTAAACTTTTTTGTTTTTAAAAATAATTTTTTATTGTTTTATTGCATCCTGCTAAAATCTCCTGTATCTCTCTATTTCTCCAGTTAAGAAAGTAAATAGTAAACAAAAAGATTAACTGAGTTCTCATAAAACACATCAGAAAAATTCTATGTGAGGTTTTTAGTTGGATGTTTTGTTTTGTTTTGTTTAAGAGTTAAGAGTTTGTAACATTTGTATGACCTTGTGTGGTTGCTAAGTCAATATAAAATAAATAGAAATTTACTCACCAAACTGGCATTGCCTATATATCTCTATATTATCATTACCAGTTATTAGTTCTAACAGGAAGTTTAGAAGTTCCATTTTTAAATGAAATTGTTATATTTAATATAATAAAGAATATTTTATATATATCTAAACTCAGTAAACAAGTACTACATAAAATATAAGTATATGGAAGTGTCATTCATACATATATATATAATCTCAACCACTCTTACCCATTTCTTCATTTTAATGAAAATGCTTAGAACTGAAAAAAATTGAATTAATCAAGTTCCTTCTCTCTTCATCTCATATAATGATCTGAAATTTAGCCTTAAAACTGCAAAGATATATCACTACATATCATATAGATATTAAATAATAAATGAAGCCTTAATACCAGTAAATTTGACAAACAGATGAAATGTACATGTTTCTTAAAAATATAACATAAAAACTGACACAAGATGAAATAGAAAATCAGAAGAGTACAATATCTATAATAAAAATTGAATTCAGTATCAAAAAGTTTTCGACAAAGAACTCCAGGCCTAGATGCTTCCACTAATGAACTGTGTCAGACATTTAAGAAATAAATAATATCAATTTTATATAATCTTTTTCAGAAAATAGCGAAGGGAACACTTTCCAACTTATTTTATGAGGCCAGTGGAACCCTAATATCAAAACATGACAAACGTTGCAAATTTAGGACTAAAAAAAGTAGAAGGTAGGAGTCAAGGACAGTCTTCTGTCAGTAAAGTACTAACTAAAATCAAGTTTACTAAAAATGCACTTCCGTGACCTATGACATGATTAAAATTATTTTAAAAATCTCATGACATTTTGTTATTCAATATGTCAAATTTTGGTAAAGAAGAAAAAAGGGGGTTTTGATAACCTTGTATAAAAGTGAAAATCCTTTGTATTCTTAGTTCTTCTGCTGTTTTAAATGAACATTGTGCAGGACTTCTCTGGTAGCACAGTGGTTAAGAATCTGCCTGCCAATGCAGGGGACACGGGTTTGAGCCCTAGTCCGGGAAGATCCCACATGCCTAGGAGCAAATAACCCGTGTGCTACCACTACTGAGCCTGCGCTATAGAGCCCACAAGCCACCACTACTGAGCCTACGTGCCACAACTACTGAAGCCTGTGTGCCTAGAGCCCGTGCTCTGCAACAAAAAGAAGCCACTGCAGAAACCCGTGCACCACAACGAACAGGAGCCCCTTCGCTGCAGCTAGAGAAAGCCCACGTGCAGCAACAAAGACCCAATGCAACCAAACATAAGTAAATAAATAAATAAATAAATAAACTTACTTTAAAAAATGAACATTGTGCATTTGCAACTCTCTAATCTTAGGAAAAAAGGACGAGATATATAAACCAATCACCATACAATGCCATTATTTTTATATTTTAATGTGTATAATCAGGAGCTACTTATCTGGAGGTTATTATTAACCATCTTGACAATTCAGAGAATAATTTCCACCTTGAAATATATAAAACGCTTTACTAGCAGGACAGGACCATTTAGTGTAGTTAAGGAGAGCTAAGGAAAGATGTATATTCCCAGAAGTGGGATTGCTGAATCATACGGTAGTTCTGCTTTTAGTTTTTTAGGAACTTCCATACTGTTTTCATACTGGCTGTACCACTTTACATTCCCACCAACAGTGCACAACATTGTTTTCTACAACCTCAACAGCACTTGTTATCTCTTGTCTTTTCATGACAGCCATTCTAACAGGTGTGAAGTGACATCTTATACTGGTTTTCATTTGCGTTTCCCTGATGACTAGTGATGTTGAACACCTTTTCATAACCTGTTGGAAATTTGTGTACCTTCTTTGGGAAAATATCTGTTGAATTCCTTTGTCCATTTTAAATCAGATTTTTTTTTTTTTTTTTTGCTATTAAGTTGTATGAACTCTTTATAAATTTTGGATATTATACCCTTATCCAAAACATGGTTTACAAATATTTTTTTCCTATTCTGTAGGTTACATTTTCATTGTGTTGATGGTTTCCTTTGCTGTCTAGAAGCTTTTTAGTTTGATGTAGTTTTATTTGTTTAGTTCTTTGGAGTATATTAAGAACAGAATGTTAACTAGGATATTCTTCTGGGATATTCTCTAGTCCTATATATTTGTGAGATGGTGATTGTTTTGATCATGATGAACTGAGTCAGCAATAAATGATGAAATTGCGTTAAAACATTTTATTTAAGGTAGAGGAACTACTTGATATATTAGAAAGATTTGCCTCCAATTAACCATTATTTTTACTCTTTTGGAACTTAGGCAGACATTAAAAATTTGACACATATACTTATATGACAATTTTTGGCAATGACAAATAAATGAGGTATTTGGTTTTTAATTTGTCAGTGTGTGTGTGTGTCATGTGCTTCCATGTATATACTTATTTGTTTTGGCAATATTACCTATCTTTAATTATCCTAATGTTACTTGGGATAGTAATTTATTGAAAATCAACTCAAATATCCTATGTATTAATTTCTAGCTTAGAAGGGTAACTGAATAGCTTGTTGAATGTCAGACTGTATTTATACTGGTTTAAACTTCCAAGATTACAAATAACTTTACAAATAGATACATGTTAATTTTAACTTCACAAAGAGAATTCCATATTAATCTTACACTCTAATGGGTAGTAACTTAAAGGAAATAGTTTTAAAATTGTTTCCATATGCTTCTCCTCTGATCAAAATTCCCCAGTGTTTACAAAGAAAGTTTCAAATTCTCTACAAAATTTTTAAGCCTCTCCACCACATTCTAGCCCCACCCTTCCCAATTATTTTAATTCCCATGTCCTTAAAACATTTGGAACAAATTTTATATATGTATGGGTGTATGCATACCTATACATCTATAAAAACATATATATATAATTACAGTTGATGCTACTCCTATTGTGTCTGAATTACCATCCAAAATTTCAAATTGTTCTTTTATGATTTCATAAGCAATTCCCTAACTACTACAACCCACATTGATCTAATATTACTCAAACCTCTACGATTATATCTTTTACTTAATTATATACTATTTTATTAGAATTAAGGTAAGTATGATCTATTTGCAGTTAAAATATACTTCAAATAAAATGTTTTATTGTAAGACGGCATATAGAAAAGAATGTGCAATCTATGTGTAACACATAAAGAATAATGATTCAAAAAGCACTCATAAAAAAAAAAAAAAGCACTCATGAACCCACACATTTTTTTAAGGGAAAAGAATGTTACAATTATCTTTGAAATCCACTAGGTAACTTCTCCCAAGTGTACCAAGAGGTAATTGCGCTGAAATTTTGTATTTTTTCATTCCCTTTCTTTACTTTGTAGCCCCTCAGCTTTACTTTCTCCAGTCACCATTAAGAATGATTTTAGCTCTAGATTTTTTGGTAGATGTCCTTTATCAGGTTGAAGAAATTCACTTCTAACCTTATTTTACTGAGATGTTTTATTAGGAAACAATGTGTTGGATTTAGTTAAATGATTTTTCTTTCTCTTGAGATGATTATGTGGTTTTCCTTTATTATTTTGTTAATATAGTGAATTACATTGTTTTGCATGTGAAATCAAAGTTGCATTCTAATCAACTTTATTGAGATATAATTTATATACAATAATATGCACTCACCTTAAGTAAACAGTTCAATGCATTTTTTAAAATTAATTTTTGTCTGTGCTGGGTCTTCGTTGCTGCATATGGGCTTCTCTAGTTGTGGCAAGCGGGGGTTACTCTTTGTCGCGGTGCGCAGGCTTCTCCTTGTGGTGGCTTCTCGTGGAGCACGGGCTCTAGGTGCGTGGGCTTCAGGAGTTGTGGCACACGGCCTCAGTAGTTGTAGCTCGCGGGATCTAGAGTGCAGGCTCAGTAGTTGTGGTGCACGGTCTTAGTTGCTCCGCAACATGTGATATCTTCCTGGACCAGGGCTCGAACCCGTGTTTCCTGCATTGGCAGGCGTATTCTTAACCACTGCGCCATCAGGGAAGTCCTCAATGCATTTTTCAGATGTATTCCTGCCTTGTAATTACAACCCCAATCAAGTTTTAGAATATTTCTATTACCCCCAAATTTCCTTCGTGACTCTTTGCAGTTATCCCCCGACAGCCAACCCTTGCCCAATGCAATGCAAACTCTGGTCTGATTCTTATTACTATAGATTCATTTAACCTGTCCTAAATGCAAATGGAACCATACAATTTATACTCTTTTGTGTCTTGTTTCTTTCACTCCACATAACATTTTGGAGGTTGTTTTGGTTATTTGTAGTCCATTTCTTGTTGCTGAATATCATTTTATTATATGGTTACACCACAATTTATCATTTTACCTGCTGATGGACATTTGTGTTGTTTCCATTTGGGGGTAATAATTGTTGAAATTTTTATGTACGTTGATGTACAAGTCTTTGCATGGCTATATATTTTCATTATTCTTGGGGAAGTAGGAGTGGAATCTCTAGGTTATATGTGATTTGTATGTTAAGTAGATGTTAAATTTTATAATAAACTAACACACTCCTTTTTAAAATGGTTACATTTAGTCTTTTCACCAGCAATGTATGAAAGTTTCAGTTGTTTCATATCTGTACTGTTTATTGTCAATCATTTAAATTCTAGATATTCTAGTGAGTATGTAGAGGAATTGTATCGTGATTTTAATTTGGATTTCTCTGATTTCTAGGAATGTTGAGGATTTTAATACCTACTTATTAGAGATATATATATATATGTATATTATTTTTTGTGAATTACATGTTTAAATGTCACATTTGTCACATTGGGCAGTTTGTCTCATTATTTAGTTGAAATGTTCTTTATGTGTTCTGGTTACATAGCCTTTATCAGGCATTTGTATTTAAATATTTTCTCCAAGTCTGTGGATTGCATTTTGATTATTTCAGTGTGTTTTAAAGTACATTTTTAATCAATTCCAAAATATCATTTTCTCTTGTGATTTGTGTACTCCTAAAAATATTGTCCACGAGATCAAAAAGAATTTCTCCTGTTTCCTTCTATATATTTATTTTATTTGTCTCTCCTAGAATTCCATTTATTTCTTTTTTTAAATTTCTATTTCTTTGCTGAGATTTTCCATTTTTTAGATGAAATTTTTATTGACTGAATAAATGTTCTTTTATTTCATTAAGAATGTAGTAGCCACTTCTGTATTCTTTCTGTTAGTACTAATATCTGGCTTCTCTTGGATTTGGATTCAATTGATTTCCTTTTCTCTAATACTGTGTTCCAATTTCTTGATTCTTGGTATGTTATGACCTTTTGGATTGTGTCTTGGGCATTATGAATATTACATTGTGTGGATTCTTAATTCTGTTATTATCCTCCAATGACTATCATTTTTTTTTAGTAAGTGTTTTTCTTAGCTGTGCTTGACCTTTAAATTTTGTTTCTTGGGAAGCAAGTCTGGTCCTAGTTCAGATCTTTTTTTCTTAGTTACCTCTCCTTGAATCTGTTCCACACATGTGTAGTTGAGGGGTCAGTCAGAGACATGGGTAGAAAGTTTGAAGATTCCCCTCTCTGGCTCTTTCCCATGCATGATTCCCCTACAATCTTTGTACTTTCTGGCTTCTGGACTTCATTTTTCCCAGGCAGAAAAACTAAGGTCTTTTGCAAGTGTGCCCCCTGTTCCCAGTATGCATGTCTTGCAGACCATACTTAAGGCTGAAAGTTGTGGAAACTGTATCCTAACTGTATAGCTACACATATTCCATTCTCCAAGAAAGTATGCCCTCCTAACCAGTCTCTTTGCTTCTGTCCACACTGCAGGACAATTAAATAGTTGCTTTTTGCATTATGTCCATGTTTTTATATTGTTTTCTGCTTTGGGGGTCATCTGAGAGGGTCTTAGTGCATCAGATCCAGAAGTGATAATCTATTTTTGAATACTTATTTTTTTAACACCAGTAAACACTATGAACTGTTACTAATTCTAGTAATCTATCTGAAAAATTTTGAGGATCTTGCATAGAGAATTATATGATGTGGAGTAAGGTTGTACTTACTCCCATCAATATTTACACCTTTAAATTTTAAAAATCTTTCTTCAAAGAATACGTACTTCAATACAATTTTGAATAAGAGTGGAGACGGTGAACATTCTTGTTCTACGTCCTACCATTGAATATAATGCTTACTGTATTTTTAAAGGTATCTTTTATAAGATTAAGAAAGATTCTACAATTCTTAGTTTGCTATGTTTTTTAAAAATTGTGAGTACTGAATTTTATCAAATTTCTAGATTAATGATTGATATGATTTTATTTTCACATTGTAAAATATACTGTTTAGATATCTAATTCTATTCTTGCATTTACCATATAAAGTTTAGTATTCCTTTATATGTAACTAGCGTTAATTTGTTATAAGTTTATATACGGTTTTTGCATATAAATGTATAAGTGAGGTTTGCCTATAATTTTATTCCTTGTTAGGTTTTGGTAGCAAGGTTTTACTAGCCTCACAAAAATGAGTGGAGAAGTTTATGTCTTTTACATGTAATGGTGTTTGTGGAAGTGAAATAACTTATTCTTTTCCCCACCCCCTAACCCCTGATAATCACCATTCTACTTCTTGCTTCTATGAATTAGACTTTTTTTTTTTCAGATTCCACAGATAAGTAAGATCATACAGTATTTGTTTTTCTCTGTCTGGCTTATTTCACTTAGCATAATGTCCTCTAGTTTCCTCGAGTTGATGAAATGACGATGTAATGAAAATGTCCTCTAGTTGTTGCAAATGGCAGGATTTTCTTCTTTCTCATGGCTGAATAATATTCATTGTGCATGTACACACCACATCTTCTTTACCCATTCACCTGTCAATAGACATATTTTGGCTATTATGAACAATGCTGCAGTGAACATGGGGGTGCAGATATCCCTTTGAAATAGTGATTTCATTTCCTTTGTTTGAATCCCAGTAATGGGATTGGTGGATCATATAGTAGTTTTATTTTTAATTTTTTGAGAAACCTCCATACTGTTTTCCATATTGGCTGTACCAATTTGCATTCCCATCAACAGTGTACCAGGATTCCTTTTTCTCTACATCCTCACCGACACTTACTATCTCTTGTCTTTTGATAATAGACATTCTAACAGATGTGAAGTGATACCTCATTATGGTTTTGATTTGCATTTCCCTGATGGCCTCAATAAAGCTTGAAGAAAAGAAAAAGCTGTATATTATTGTGAGCTTTTTGCCAGGCCAACAGCTGTGGAAAATGTAAACAAAACAGACACTGACTCTGCTCTGAGGGGGTTACAATCTATATGTCTGTTGTCCTAGAATAACATTTAAGGTAGTTGATCATTAGAACATAAAAATTATTCATATATATTTTGAATGAAAGAATAAAACCTAAAAAATAAAGTGAATGAATTTTACCTGAAGATAAGTTGCACTTTTTTTGTCTGAATCACAAATGGATTCAGCCAACTTTACAGGGTCAGACAGTCTAATGGATGTAGAAGCAATTCATGATGAGGTACTTTCACCTATTGAGATAGGAGTGTAATCATTTCTCTTCTCTTATGGAGTTATACTAGATAACTATAGATTGGGGTGAATAGAGTAGAAGATATTACTTGTACTGAAGCAGAAAACACGTGTGGATAATTTCTTTTTCTGGGGCTTTGTCAGATTTGTGATTACACTGATTATCTTGTCCTCAGCTGTAACCCTTTTCTTCTGCGGGTGTGAATTTTCATCATTTTATTATGGACCAATCATAATCTTATTTATAAAATGATAGAATATGCCTTTATTTTTCTAAACGTTATCCTGAAGTCTGAACAGTTTTGTAATCCCAAAATTATCTGGTGTTATTTAAATCTTCATTGTTGTTGTTGATTTTAAGGTGGTTGTAATTCCACTTATTGATCCTTCTGAGTTGGTTTTCATGGTAAGAGGTAAGTACAGTTATATTTACATAAGCGATTTTCATAAAACATATTTCTAATGAGGATAGACATCTTTATTAACTCTCCCTTTTCATTCCTTTCATTTTCCAGCTGCCATTCTCTTTCATTTTCCATGTTAACTTGTATGAATAATTAAAGTTGGACTTTTAATTTTCTTTTCTGGGCATGATTCCGTTGTTTCATTTTATGAATATTCTTAGTGGTAAATATGGGGAAATATCCCTAGAGTCTAAAAATTAAAATCAGACAAATCCTATTCATTTTGTGCTCTAATCAAGCATCGAACTCTAGCAATTTGCTTCCTCATAGCAGCAGCCTCCCATAGATCAGGTGTGTTATATATTGCTCTCTGCCTTTTCAACTGATGACTTTGTGTTTTGACAGATAACCAAAGTGTGTATTTATATTTTCAGCAAACGATGTGCTCTCTGTAGGAGCCCCTCAAAAATTGACAGACGTTGGGTCACATGATTTCTACCTGAAGTATAAACACAATGCAACTGTTTATATAAAGTCAAACCCTTTGATTCCATATAAACCTCTTCAGAACACTACGAAGTATTCCAAGAGTAATATTATCCCATTTGAACTCACCAAAGTGCTTTAAATACTAAACCGTTTGAGTATTAAAATTAACATTCACTCTTTGTATTTACTAATCACAAATGAAGTACAATTAAATTTTGTTGAAATGTCATAAAATTATCTGTGTACTGTCTGTGCATGAAAATTAGTGCAGGTCTCCAGTGGGGCAGTGAAATATTGAAGACCACTGGATGCACAGGGGGGATTAATAATCTCATCTGAATTTGAAACAGTTGTAAAGATATGAAACATTTTCAGGAATAGAAGCAGATGATTTGAGTGACAAATCATATATAACATACAACATTTAAAAATATTTAGTAAAGATCATTTACAGCAGTCTCAGCAGCAAGCTTCTTCAGTTGTATCCAATGAACTGAAATATAATCATCAACCCCATTTTTATTTTCTAAGAGACCTTTTTTTCACTCCTGATGTTGCACATTCTATGAGTTTTGACAAACGCATGACAGGTATCCACCATTATAGTATCATACAGAAGAGTTTCTCTGCCCTAAAAATCCTATGTGCTCCGCCTGTTCATCCCTCCTTCCCTCCTAACCTCTGGCAACCACTGGTTTTTACTATCTACATAGTTTTGACCTTTACAAAATGTCATATACTTGGAAATCCTACAGAATGTAGCCTTTTAAGATTGACTTCTTTCACTCAGTAGTAAGCATTTAAGATTCTTCCGTGTCTTTTTATGGCTTGAAAACTCATTTTTTTAGTACTAAATATTTATTGCCTGAATATATCACAATTTATTTATGCATTCACCTACTGAAGGACAGCTTGGTTTGTCCAAATTTGGGCAGTTATATATAAAACTAAGTTTATATATAAAACTAGTATAAACATCTTTGTGTAGGTTTTTGTGTGGCCATAAATTTTCAACTCCTTTGGGCAAGTAAACACCAAGGCGTTCAATTGCTGGATCGCATGAAAAGACTATGTTGAGCTTTGTAAGAAACAGCCAAACTGTCTTCCATAGTCTCTGTACCATTTTGCGTTCCCACCAGCAATGAATGAGAGTTTCCACTGCTTCACATCCTCACCAGCATTTGATGTTGTCAGTGTTCTGGATTTTGGCCGTTCTAATGTGTGTAGTGCTTTGTCATTGTTGTTTTAATTTGCATTTTCCTGATGCCACATCATGTGGAACATCTTTTCATATGCTTATTTGCCATCTTTTTTTCATCTTCTTCGGTGAGGTGTCTGCTGAGGTCTTTGGCCATTTTTTAATCAGGTTGTTTGTAATTTCCACCATCCCCAAAGGCTTCAGATTGTCCCTTAACTGTCTCTCAGTTCTCCTTTCCCTGCTCCTTTCTGCCCTAGAAAATCATTCATCTGATTTCTAACATTATATATTAGTTTTACTAATACTAAACAGTTACGTAAATGAAATCTTAACATTGTGATTTGTGTCTGGCTATTTTTGCTTAACATAACATTTTGAAGATTCATCCATGTGTTTTGCATGCACTAAATGTTCCTTTTAATTATTGAGTTGTATAAATATACCACACCTTGGTTTTCCATGCTTCTCTTTGGTTTCATAGGTTTTTAAAATCAATTTCCTCATTTCTCTTTCGTATTTTAGAGTGAACATGTGTTAAGCTTTATTTCTAATCTTTTGGCAATTTCAAAACTTTGTATCCAATTTCTTATGCCAAAATATTTGAATTTATTCTTGACTCTTCTTGTTCTTTTACTCTCCTGATAATTATTGTGTGTAGACTAAACCCTTTAATTCTGTCCTACCCAAGTGCTCTATTTCTCCAAAACCACTGATGCCATTTTAATTTTATCTACAACTTCTGCATAATCAACCTCCTCAGATATAGGCTAGGGGTTTCTAACCAATTTTTCCCCATCTACCAGTGTGTGTTTTTAAACAGAAAATCCTTCCCTGCTTACAACCCTTCAATTACTTTTTTCAGTTATAAGTAAAGTGACTACCATGAATAAAGTGTACACAACATTGATTATTACCTCAGTGACCTAATGGACTCTCATCCTTCTTCACTAAACTTTAGCTCCAATAACCTTCATTTAGTACCTTCCTTACTCAGGACCTTTGGACAAGTTTCTTATCACTTTTGTATGCATAAGTCCTATTCACGTTTCAAATTTCAGCCAAAACTTACTTTATCAGGGAGACTTTTCTTGAGTTTACTGGTTAGATGAACCCCTCTTATTAAAGGTCACATACCATCCTGCATCCTGATTTTTTTCCATCCTGCCTTTTGACCATTATTCAATTATTAATGCATTTGCTTAATGTCAACATCTTTATATAAATGACTTTATAAAGCGAGATGCCATGTTCATTTCATTCATTGCTATATTCATAGCACTTAATAAAGTAGTTGAGTATTTTAGGTTCTTAGCACTGTTTATTGACTGAACTGTGATGGAAATGAGTATTTGCAATTGAGTATATCAGTGATCTGCAATGAGAGAACAAGGGGTAAGAGAAAGAAGGCAAGACCTGGGGAAATATGGAGAGAAATACGGAGAGAACAGAACTTACTGAGGTGGAGAAGGAAATGTTCTGCCTTAAAAAAAAATTATACTCATTGTTTACTATAATCAGAAGAGAAGATACGCCAAAGCACCTACATTCAAGCACCCCCAAAATTCTTGTCTTAATAAAGTTAAACTAATATTTTATGATATTTAAAGAACAATGATGTAGGACTTTAATATTAGAAAATTATGAAGTAATAATTCATGTCCTAAACAGAACACAGACATTATCCTGTTTTGAACACTGAAACTAGAAGGGACCAGCACACTGGCTATTTTTTGTTTTGTTTTGTTTTTTTCGGTACGCGGGCCTCTCACTGTTGTGGCCTCTCCCGTTGCGGAGCACAGGCTCCGAACGCGCAGGCTCAGCGGCCATGGCTCACGGGCCCAGCCGCTCCGCGGCATGTGGTATCTTCCCGACCTGGGCACGAACCCACGTCCCCTGCATCGGCAGGCGGACTCTCAACCACTGCGCCACCAGGGAAGCCCCACACTGGCTATTTTTGACCTTTGTCTCTAATAAGAAGTTTTACGTTGAGAAGCATCTAAGTTTTTACTCTGGTACTTTTTTACTATGTGATCTAGGATAGTTATTTAAACCTCTCCCAGCCTCAGTTTCTTGCTTTGTATATTTATTTCATAGCATTGTTATAAGGATTAGGTGAGGTAATACATCATCATTAAGCCCACATCATAGGGATTTTCACATACGTGTTTGGAAACTCAAGGCTATTGTATTTTTTTAATGTTCTTATTTTGTCATCATCACTGCCATTACCACTAGAAGAACATTTGGCTAAGGGTAAGGAAATTATATTATTTTCCAATAATGGAAAGAAGAATCTTTGGGCAAATGCGTTAACAAATGGCATAGTGGTATTCACCTTGTCAACAGGAAAGGGTTCTTGTGAGTAAATGAATGTGGAAGTTATTGTTGTTAAGATTAGACCATAACTTGGAAGCACTGATGTGAAGCAAAGTTCTAATGAGGATAAGTTTATACTTTTAATTCCTTTATGCAAAATTTTGTTCAATGGCTTAGAAGGGTGTTACTTCCTGGGGACTAGCCAGTGTTCATCTGTTTTCTCTAGATTACAGAACAAATTAAAAACTGCATGGTATATGCATGTATATCAGCCAAATATACAACCATTTTGAGTGAAAACAGTATTCTAATTAGAGGTCTGAAAGTATTTAGTCTCCATGACTTTAATGTGCTAATTTGATCACCTATATTATTTTGTGTGAATTTTCTTGTGTTGTCTTGTCTTATCTCTATTCATTTCCAATGTTTGTCAGTCCACCTTTGGCCTGTAACCACTGCTTTGTCATCTTCCTGACTGATACCTTTGAAAATCTGTCAACAGTTGTGTTTTACATTTTAACATACTGCCCAACATAGCATAACATTTAGATTCCCTGGACATAGAGTCTTTCCTTGTGGGGGAAAAAAAAAAAAAAGTTAAGACTCTTACAGAATTTAGTCAGTTTCACACAGAACATCTTTCTTTATTCATTAGGGACAATGGAATGTGGTGGAAAAACACAGACCTTGAAGTCAATGAAACCTAGATTTGAGTACTAACTCTGTCATTTAATGGTTTTGTGACCTTGAGGAAATTATCTATGCTTTTCAAGCTTCTGATCCTTTTTCTGTAATATGGGGATGATAATAGTCACTTTACACATGGATATTGTAGAAATAAATGAGATAACATAAGACACAAACATTAGTGCCACACAAAAACCAAGACTACGCAGAGAACAACGGAAGTAGATTCTATCTTATCTTCACTCCAAGTTATATGCATACAGAAGGGAATGGGGCCTAATTTCACCCCCTCACCACGCTCATTTACTTATAGAGCAATTAAACGCAAGCACAGTGAGGACTGTTTAGTTCCGGGGATAAGGGAATGACATACTTTACAGACCACAGTGCAGGGAGAAAGGCGTTAACTGTTATGCATACAAGTTATCTGCATGTAAACCAGTCAGTTGGACTGCTTGATCTAGGTAAATTAATTTTCATATAGAGATTACTCGGGTATGTGAGATCTTGGAGTTTGAATCTGCAATTTAAAAGATATTGGCAACTTACTCCCCCTGAATGGGAAGAGCCTATTCATTTTTAGAGCTGGATCCTATTGTGACGAGACCCACGTGCTCATTGTAGTTATGCAGGTGTTAGGAAAATCCCTGCCTGTTGTGAGGGGAGCTAGGAAAATCCCTGCCTGTTGTGAGGGGAGCAGTGCAAAGAAACCCATTCTTTAGATTGGCACTGGTCAGGACCAGGGCTATAGATACTTTTGGAGAATACTATGTTTGAAACTTCTTACAGAGTGAGACTTTTTACCTCCTGTTCCAGTAGGCTTCTGGGAGTAAAAGTATCAATATCCACTCTATTTATAAAGCACTTAGGAATGTGCCAGGGGCTGTGCTAAATATGTTTAATGAATTTTGTGATTTATAAAACTCATGAGTCATTATTATATCATTTTTACAGAAGTATCAACTGAGGCTCAGATAGCTCAATAATGTACCCGATATTCTCATGGTGAAAAACTGGTGGAGCCAAAATTGGAACTCAAGCAAGCTTATATGAGATTCCTTTCTCTTGTGCATGGCTGGCAGGGAAGGAATTAAAGGGCCATGAAAGGAAAGTCACCATAAGGAAGAACAATAGTAGAATGGCTATGGATAAAATAAATAAGTTACAAAGATATATTGTACAGCACAGGGAATATAGCCAATATTTTACAATAACTTTATTTTTTTTTACAATAACTTTAAATGAAGTATAATCTATAAAATAGTGAATCACCATGTTGTCCACCTGAAACTAATATAATATTATATATAAATCAACTATACTTCAGTTTAAAAAACGTGGACTGGGATCAACATCAGGACTTAGCTGTTTCTGGACACGTCTGAAGTGACAATTTAAATAAATGATGGAACATTTACATAACAGAATAACATACCAAATCTATATGTATTGATATGGATCAATATGTAACCTATGGTTTTCAAGAAAAAAATTCAAGATGTTGTTTCATGTTGGAATTTCTATAAAGCAATATTTATGTAGCACAGAATATTTCTGGAAGTTCATGCATGAAACTGACACGGTTACCTGTGTGGAGCATACTGAGTAGACAATAATGATGTGGTAGGAGGTACAGACTGTTCTCAGAATTTTTTTTTTTTTTTTGCGATACGCGGGTCTCTTACCGCTGCGGCCTCTCCGGCTGCGGAACACAGGCTCCGGACGCGCAGGCTCAGCGGCCATGGGTCACCGGCCCAGCCTCTCCGCGGCATGTGGGATCTTCCCGGACCGGGGCACGAACCCGTGTCCCCTGCATCGGCAGGCGGACTCTCAACCACTGCGCCACCAGGGAAGCTCTCAGATTATTTTTTATACTTAAAATAGTTCAGCTTAAAGTAGTTTAGCAAAGAAAACTATATTTTAAGATTGAGAGGGCACTTTAAACCTTATCTCAAAGTGGTCTACATTTTTTCAAAAAACTTGGGAAGATTAGTAATATAGGTAGAGGCAATATTGATTTATGCATAGTGCTCTCCCCTTAGTATTCTAGATAATCTCCGGGTTTATTCTGTCTTTGTCAGCGGAAAATATGATTAGCATTTAGTGAAGGTATTATTTTTCATCTAGAAATTGAAAATGTGAATTCTTTTAAAAAAAAGAAAGGACAGAGCATTCACCTATTTTACTCAAGCAATTTACACTTTCAAAGTGGTGAGGAGGCCAGATTGATAACACTGAACTGGTACATCAAAATAATTAAGCTTTAATCTCTGATTCAAAGACTTCAGCTTAGGGGTCATGAGAAATCAAGAAGACTTTTTCTTTGTAATCAGTCTGAGATGATTAGTAACTTTGCTTGTAGAATGATCATTTTCCAAATACAGCAATGCAATGTTATAGTAAAATAGGGGGAAAAGATTAAGGAGTTTAATTTACTTGGCGTGTTATAACTATGTTTATTAAAACACTAAGAATTACAGCAAAACTTTATTATTTGTTAATATTACTTTTGCCTCAATGGGGGTTATATTGAGAAAGTAATATTCTAGACATAAAGGCCACTGCCAAGCTGTATTTTTTAAAAATATAATTTTCTACTTTCTTGTACAATAACCCCCTGGGTACTTAAAATGAAATCTACTTCTTTGTTGGAATGTAATTCCTCCCCCTCCCTCAATAAGCTTTCCATCTCTGGTTTATTGTTGCAATGTTGTTCAAATAAAAAGACAGGTTTAGAATACTGATGATATATTAATCAGCATGCCTTATACCGTAAGAAATAGGATAAAGGGGACTGTGAATTATTTCTCAACAAATGTTTGGCTTGCATAATGCCACACTTGGGATCTTCCTTCTGGTTTTATCATGAAATTAATTGAATTCAGTAAATACATGCAAAAACCAAAACCTGTTTTAATGTAGAAAATCCATGTCAAATAAAAAAATACCTTCCCCAAAATAGGATTGAAGCTTTTATAAAGAGGTCAATGATTTTAACTTACCAGGTCTTATAACTTGTGCTTGTTTTAGTAGGCAGAGAGTCTTTTTCAGAATAAATAGGTAATCTTTGGTTTCCAAGAATGAAAGTTGACAGAAAGTTGGTTTTAATAGTGTTGAAATGTGCAAAACAAATACCAAGAAAATATGGGCAGTTTCCTAAGCATTTCTCATGACAGTAGTATGTTATTTAATAATACCTTATGATGGAAACCATCTTTACTATGAGAAAAATGGTATATTTAGAAATGAGAAGAATATATTTATCAGGCCCTGAGAGGCTGGTAGGGTTTCCTGAGAGTTTAAAGAAAAAAATGTACTAAAAAAGTTGGTAAAGATGTATGCTTTGCTTCCAAACAGCAGCTTGTCTTACCAGCCTGCTCTTGCGATCTGTGCCCTTCGTGGTAGGATCCATAATGTTTTTGTTGTATTGAGAATTTTATGTCATGTACAAAATCTATGAGACACTCATCTTTTAGTGGACTAATTACTGTTTGTTAGAGTTTTCAGAACTCCCCAGGTTCCCAAATGGACTACTTTACAGACTGCAAAGAAGCGTGCAGCACAAACTGACAAAAATAAGACTGAGATATGGTTGTATTTAGAATGTTGCTTAAATCTTATGTTTGCTTTACCTACAAGATTCATAAATAATTGTGATTTGGGGTCTAACAGATCCAGAAATAAACTTTAAACGAACAAACAAAATGGTTTCTTTATCTTCACATATAATGAAGATGCCAAAAGGATTGTATAAATATTACTAAACTCACATCATTAAATAAGATCAATTTACTATAAACCATCTATCATCTTAACTCAGTATAATTCTTAAGAATACATTTATAAAATGTAAACACTACATAGTGCATGTATATATATTTACATATGTAAAATTCTCTCCATAATGCATTCTCAGGGATAAACATTTTCCCTTTTTAATTTTATTGATTACTTCAATAACTCTAGTAATATGGTTATATTACTATTTCTCTTTATAAATCAAATATAAACATCAATTGACTCATTATTATGGTGTTTCCTCAGCAGTTTTCCTGCTCTCCAGTTTTATCATTGATAATGTTTAATAATTTAAGTATTTTGAAATTTCCCTGTTAATTTTTGACACATTTTAAATTTACATACAGTGAAATTCACTCTTTTTTTTTTTTTTTTTTTTTTTTTTTTACCAAACTCAGGTCTGGCTATTCACTGTTCAAAAGCCAACACTTGAGAGACAGGTGCTGGTAGGAATGGAAAGATTGCTTTATTCAGGAGGCTGGCGACCTGGGGAGAAGGCAGATTTGTGTCCTGTTCCAGAACAGGAAGATTCTGCTCAGCCATGAAAGTTTTTAAAGGGAAAAGGGGGAAGTAATCTCAGTTAATCGTTGAGTTAGGGGACCAGATTATTTGCCATTGCCCACTGTGTACAGGCTTGTTGACTCCTTGTGATCTTTCTTTAGATGCTATATTGTTCATACCACCTGCTCGTGAGCTTACTGAAGGGGAAACTGGGGAAAAGATCTAGTCATCCGTTAATTATTTATTCTTAATTTCTACTTCTTTGATCTAAGAGAAAAATCAATGGTTTAGGCAAGGTATCGTGTAATCAAAAAAATTGAAAGTTGTGCTTGGGCTGGAGGTTAGTTAAGCATGGGGGCATCTGGTATAAAGGTTAGTTAAAAATATAGCTTTGCTAAAGTGACAAGACAAAAGGGGCCTCCTGCACAGAGCTGCTGCCTGCAAAGAGCTGTTTACAAATCCCCACTGTCAGACATTATTCCATTTCTGTGGGATTATGGGTGAAGGTCTCTCTTCTGTAACTTCTTCATGCTGACACAGGGCACCATATTCTTAGAGTGGAAGGTGTAGATGTGGGTCTGTAGCATCTCTTTGCTAACAATTTTAGTTACCCACTTATATATACTGGCAGAACAAGCTACAATTATTTTGATGCCCACAAAGATACAGATTATTATGAGCGATAGTGTTTATTAATGCTATTCTCTTGAGGCCAGTTCTTGGAACTGTGCTAGCCAAAGATTCAGTACTGCTCAAGATGGAGCAGCTTATGTCATGGCTATAGTCTGGTCATCACACAATTAGCTTTTTCCCTCTGGTGACAGTTATAGTATCTGTAAAACAACTCAGGAATGCGCATCAGATGCTGAAAGATTCTGTGACTCTGTTGTCCAAATCATTAACTGTTTTGAGCATACTCTTTTGTGACTCAGGAGGCTTGAGGGACTTCAGCTTTTCTATAAACTAGAGGCAGGGGACATGGAGGAGCCTTGGTACTTGGGAGGGCCCTGCAGTGTTCTACTTGGTTTCCGTTTTGGTATATAGTATTCCTTGAGTTTTGACAAATGCATAGAGTTGTGTAACTACCACAATGAGCAAGGTATGGGTCAATGCCCTTATCCAGAATATTTCTCAATGCTGCCCTAGTAATCAACCCCTTTCCTTATCCCTAAAATCTTGCATCTACCATTTGATTTTGTTCTCTGTAGTTTTGTCTTTTCCAGTATGTCATACAAATGGAATCATGAAGCATGTAGCCTTTTGAGCCTGGCATCTTTCTCTTCTTATAATGCACTTGAAATATGTATGTATTGTTGCTTGTATCGATAATTTGTTCCTTCTTATTGCTGAGTAATATTGCATTGTGTGAATTTACCAAAGTTTGTTTATCCTTTCACCAGCCGAAGAGCGTTTCGGTTGTTCCCAGTTTGTAGATCACATGAATAAAACTACTGTGAACATTCATGTACAGGATTTTCTTGAACATAAGTTTTATTTCGCTTGGGTAACTACCTAGGAGGGAGATTGTTGGGTCATATGGTAAATATATGTTTAATTTTATAAGAAAATGCCAAACTCTTGGCTGTACCACTTTTACATTGCTACCAGAAATATATGAACGTAATGGTTGCTTTGCAAACTTACCAGCACATGTGGCTTTACCAGGTTGTTGTTGTTTGCTGATCTAATAGATGTGCAGTGGTATCTCTTTTGGTTTTAATTCACATTACCCCTAATGACTAATGATATTGAACATTTTTACATATACCTATTTGCCACTGGTATATCTTCTTTGGTGAAGTGGGGTTTTTTTCTAATATTTTTCTTATTTTTTTATTGGGTTGTTTTCTTATTTTTGAGTTTTGAAAGTTCTTTATGTTTTATGGATCCAAGTTCCTTGTGAGATATCACCTTTGCAAATATTTTTTTCCCAATCTGTAGTTTGTTTCTAAATTCTTTTAACAGTGTCATTCACAGAAAAAAATATGTTTTTAATTTTGATGAAGTCTAATCTATCAATATTTTCTTTGCGAATCACGCTCTTGATATATATATATATATATATGAACGCTTTGCCTGTTCCAAGGGTCACCAAAATGATTTCCTATGTTTTCCTTTACAAGTGTTAGAGTTTTACATTTTATAGGTTTATGATCTGTTTTGAATTAATTATTATATAAGATGAGAGGTCTGGTCAAAGCTTTTTTTTTTCTTTTTTGCATGTGGATATGCAAATATTCCAGCAACTTTTGTTAAAAAGCTTGTCTTAAACATTGGCTTGCGTTTGCATATTTGACAAAAATCAGTTGACCATAGCTGTGTTTCTCTGTTTCTGGATATTCTGTCCCATTGATCTAAATGTTCATCCTTTCACTGATACCACCTGTTGTGATTATTGCAGCTTTATATCACATAGTGTGAGTCTTCCAACTTTGCTCTTTTTTGCAAACTATTTTTGTTATTCTAATTCCCTTCCCTTTCCATACGAAGTGTAGTCATCTTGTCAATATTTACAATAATCCTGTTGTGGTATTAGTTTGGATTGTATTAAATCTATAGGTCAGTTTGAAAAAAATAACTTTAAGAATATTGTCTTATGATCCATGAACATGATATATCTCTTTTTATTTAGAGATGTTGCTTCCTTTATTGATGTTTTGTAGTTTTCATCATGCAGATCCTGTACATATTTTGTTAAATTTATATCTAACTATTTTATTATTTGGGGGAACTATTTTAAGTGGCACTTTTAAAATTTTGACTGTTATTTGTTTATTACTATCATGTAGAAATACAATTGATTTTTGTATATTGATTTTGTTTCTGGTGACATTGCTATACTCACTTATTAGTTCTAAGAACTTTTATGGTATAGTCTAAAGGATTTACAGCATAGAAAAATCACGTTATCTGAGAATAGAGACACTTGAAACAATTCCTGAAAAAAGTGTATGGCCAGTACAAGCCCACACTAAAAGCCAAGACTACAGCCAATGTCACTACAGTGCATTTATTGGAGAGCTACTGTAGCGTTAATTGGACATTGATACTGACCCAAACACCATCTGACAACATATGTCACTGATGACATTACTGCCACTGGATAATGGATACCATACCACCACCAGTGGAATGACCTGCAGAGTTGTTGATTTGTTACTATGTTCCCCCCAAGAGTAACATATTAACACATTTCCTAAATGAAATAGGAGGTTCATATGCTGGAAGAAGAAAAAGAAAAGCTGGACAAACGTACACTAAATTTTGCTAATTTCTTTGTAAGCTGCAGTATTGTTATCCTAGAATTCTTTTTATTACACTTGTAGATTATGCCTGCTCTTTCATTGATATTGCATCATGTACATTCTTTGGTACTTTTAATGTTGGGGTGAGGCACATCTTCAAATATTTCTCATATTACAAGTGACTGATACTGCTTTCCTCTACCTTTCTGTAAGTCAGATTCCCCAAATTGTTACTCTTTTGGATGGGAGGGCTGACTCTCACCATTTCCATTAATGACATGTGAGTAGGGAGCCGATAGAAGAGCTAGCTCTTGATCTAGTTTCCAAAAATAAATAAATAAAATTGGATTAAATAAAAAGTGGAAAATGTCTGGCATGCTAACACCAACACTAGAATCCTTAGTCCTCCCTGATACATTGTTCAGTTTCTTTTGAGAGTTCTTTAGTTGTGTCTGGGAGTAACCAGTGTCTCTGCCAATTCAGGGCTTGCATGTGGACAGCTTGCATGTGGCAGCCTAGTCTTGCAATCATATAGAAAGTCTTTAAATTGTTTTTGTCCCATTCAGACTTCTGCACAATGTAACCACTGTCACTAGGTTTGTACCCCTGAATCCTTTTCCCAATAAAGAGCATTGCCCCCATGTCTGCTGTTTCCACTTGCTCCTTTTTGTGGACTGTGGCTTTCTTTACTCTATTTCATCTGTTATTAAGATCATATCTACTGGTCTTCCTGTTCACAATGCTTGTGTTTGTTTTATTTTTTAAAAATGTATCTGCCATTTCAGTGGGCTTTTGGTAAGGAGGAGGAAAAGACATATGTGCTAACTTCACTGTCTGAACCAGAAACACCTAGAGGAGTTCTAATATGGACTTATAACCACTCATAATAAGGAATTAGTGAAACTCCTTTGCTGTGTTTGGCAAATGAATCATCTCTGGGGGGATGAACTTTCCTAAACTTTTCTGTTATATTATTTTTCTTTCTGTGTTTCTCATTTTTCAAGTTTCCCACGTCAGAACTAGTATGTTGATTGTGTTTATTCCTCCTATCAGGATTCCTATAACTAATTGCATAAATGTTTAATATTCTTTCTAGTTATCATTTTTAATGTTCTCATTTTAAATAACAAATTTGCTTGTTAATTATCTCAAAATATTTCCATTGATATGGAATGAACAGTGACATTAATCAAACTACTTAGGGCAGAAAGTTAACTTAGGGCAGAAAGATAAACTTGGAGCTTGCATTATTAACCATTATTGTGTATGGTTTTCTTTTAAATCATTTTAATGTTTTAAAAGAGTTAATTTTTCTGCCAAGTTACCTGTCTTACACTCATATAATAGTTTAAGGACAGGGAGAGCATACTTCAATCCACAGACTCCTATATTTTCAGAACTGGAAAGTACAGTGGTATCGCTCTAGCTCAGCCTCACTTTCTCACAAATGCTAAACAAATCCTAGAGCTTAAATGATATGTTGATAAGTTCAACTATTACGAGAACTATTACGAGGTTCTTCATTCTCGTAGCCATTGTTCTCCTAAAACTTCTATTTTCTTTACTTTTGTTAGAATACCACCAGTACCAAAACAAACAGTCCATACTCTTTTAGCCTCATCAGTCCATTGCTGTATTCTGTGTTGATGTGCAAATGCCAGATCTATTAACCATCTGAGGTAAGGTGACTAAATTCAGGTGCATATCACATGCAGTTTGACCATTATTATGTAAAATGCTAATTTATATTTACATAAAATATTCATGATCCAGTGGTTTTCTGAGCAGCTTTAGAATCTGTGTCATGTTTACATGTTTCAGACTTTATGAATATATTATTTGCAAATGTTTGAGCAATAAGATGATGAAATTATAAAATACTTTCTGTCAGGATCCTCAAAGCACTATGTATACATAATAATTAAAACATTATAAAATTATAATAAGCAATCACCCACTAAGATAAATTTAGGGAGAAAAAGTTTAGAATAGTGTTACATAAATGTAAAGAGGATTAATTGTAAATTCAAAAAAGGACTGCAAACATGATTAAATGCAAAGACAAACACAAATCTTGCTGAACACATTTGTCTTTGGGAAAGAAATTATAAAAATGCTTGGCAGCAAAGTGAAGTTGCTTATAAATCATTTCAAAATAATAATACACCCTGGATGATTTTATTGTTTTTATAACTTTAAATCTGTGACCCAGTGCCTTGTATGTGCTTTCTTGTAAAGTTACAATCTAATTATGAAGTGACCAAATATTAAAGAGCTGCTGTGAATCTGCTGCTGCCTCCAGATGTTACTTTTGCTGTTTAAAAGTCTTCTAATGAAAATTGCATATGCACTATGAATAGAAAAAGATTAAATACTACAGTGCAGTGAAATGAAGCAGAGGGTGGTTTTTCTCCCTGTTAAGGTTATGATTGGATTATTGTGAACTTAATATTTGTTCCAAAGGAAAATCATTTCTTTCTTTAAATATACATTACAGTGATTGAATAAACAAGGTTATTCCTGGAAGTTAAGGGGTATTTTAAAACCATTAGAAATAGTTGTGTATGGTATCTTCCCTCTACTCTAAATACCCCTTTCCCTCAACACCAACTCTGCTGTTATTTTATGAAAACACTATACAATGCTCCAGGGGAAAGAAATAGGTTATTCAACTGCAGCAACTTATTGGAATATTTTCTTGTACCTCTATATCTATTTAGGCGTGTGTGTGTGGTGTTTGAGTTATTGATAAAAGAGGAGGGACATCTAAGTTCTGCTTAACTTACTTAGCTCATTACTATCATTCACATCCCATAGGAAAACTGCTTTATGGTTCTTTATTGTCTCTGTCCCACTCATTCTTCTACTTTCTAGAATCCCTTTCAAGAATGCCACATTTCAGTATTCCACTCTTTAGCTTTCCTCTGGGAAATACCTCTCCATGCTATAAAATCACACTCTCATCCTATATTTTCCTTTTCATGTCTACAGTTCTTATTCCTTAGGGCAAATTTCAGTTTTTAAAAGTTAATATTCTTACTTAACTCACTCACACTAAAATGTGAATGTGAATAATGACTATACTGTCATGTTTAGGAATAATAATCTAATAAGAGTCTACTTATATATTCAAATAAATATATAACAGATGATGAAATTTCAGGCAAGATGCATATGGCAGGTGAGTTTGGCTCCCAGTAAGATTCTACACCCCAATCGCCAGGTTGTGAATATGTTAACATGTCAGAAAGAACTTTGTAAATGTAGTTAAATTTCCTAATCAGGTGAATTTAAAACAGGAAGATTATCCAGTATTATCCAGCAGCAGGGGCCCAATATGATCACATGATCCCTTAAAAGCACAAGACAAGGCAGAAAGGAAATTTAGAGAAGTTCAAAACGCAAAAAGAATTCAATGCTCCTTTGCTTGAATTTGAAGAGAGTAATGTGTCAGGAAAACAGGGACTTCAGTTCTACAACCACAAGAAGCTGAATTCTGTCAACAACCTTGAAAGAAGCTAATATGGTACTCCAGAAGAGAATCATAGCCCTGAGAGGTATCCTAATACCTTAAGACTACTGCACCATTCATCCATTTAAAAATACAGCTTGTTAAAATATAAGCTATTTAAAAAATAAATCAGTTAAAGCTCCTGTCCTGAAAACTTTCTAGAGGAACAGAAGAGATAAAGTACATGTTAAATGTATGGAACCGCTGAAAGACAATTTTTTTTCATAAAACAGGTATGACTAAATTGCTCTGAGGCCCCAGAAAAGTGAATTATTACTTAACGTTGGAACATGTTGGGAGGCTTCTTGGAGTAATTGGAGTCTAGGCTGAGTTGATTCAAGTTTCACCATTTTATTTTATTAACGTGTACAGGTACATAACGTATATAACATATTATTAGCACTGAGTTGGTAAAACGACATTTCAGTATGTTAACGTTCCATATTTTCCACTGAAGATATTACAATAAAACAGTACTTTTATTAACTAAATAATATTATTTAGAAAGGAAATCTGGTTCATGGTATCATCCTAAGACTTTTTTATGGATTGATACTCTCTTCAAGGATATAGTACAATCAAATTATTATTCAGTAATTGGGATTTAACTGAGTACAATAGTGCTGATTTAAGCCATGCACAGAAGAAGGTACATTAACAAATTCATGATTGCTATCCCCCTTTTTTGAAAATAAATTTATTTATTTATTTTTGGCTGCGTTGGGTCTTCGTTGCTGTGCGCAGGCTTTCTCTAGTTGCGGCTAGCGGGGGCTACTCTTCATTGTGGTGTGCGGGCTTCTCATTGCAGTGGTTTCTCTTGTCGCAGAGCACAGGCTCTAGGCACGTGGGCTTCAGTAGTTGTGGCTCACAGGCTTAGTTTCTCCATGGCATGTGGGGTCTTCCTGGACCAGGGCTTGTACTTGTGTCCCCTGCATTGGCAGGCTGATTCTTAACCCCTGTGCCACCAGGGATGTCCCCCCCCCCCCCGTTTTTTTTAATAGAGCAAATTTGCACAACACCTCAGGTTGAAAGACAAGCACAGCCAGGTTAATCTCTGCGTGGTCTCCCCTACATTTCTAACTCCCACTTTACCTGCCAACTAAGATAGGCATAGATACCTTTGTGTAATCTTTTCTAAATTTATCCCTAACAAGTTTTTATGTGCCAACATTCATATTCATGTCTTTTGTTTTCCAATGTTATCCTGACCGATGTGTTTATTCAATTCTGTTACATATAATTAAACATCTAAATGCTGAGCATTTGTGCCAACTTGTGATAACTAATCTATATTTATTTTTCAGCATCCTCATATACTCTTTGAGAACTTTGTCACCTCTCTATTTACCTGGAAAGACTTATGAACAAAATCTGAAGACTAATGTTTGCAGAACAGAGGGTTTCATACTACCCATCTCCCTGGCTGCATATTTTCAAATTTTATGCCTCATCTGCTAAAATCTCTTTCAACACAAACTCCGACTGTGCAGCTGTGTAAATCATGCTTTCCTGTGACCAGGTGTGCCAAGGATGACTGTGGAGATACCCCTGTTAAAGTAATCCTCCCACTAGAAGAGATACTGATAACATTGATTTTCAGATGTTGATGGGCTGGATGGCTTAGAAGCCAGATAGTTTAAGATTGTTCCAGAATGTTTTCATTTGAAGCATGATGACTAACAGTGTGTTATAAAGTTTGGGAACAGTAGGAGCATCTTCTCTGTGCTAATAATTACTGGAAAGCATTGTCCTTTGCAGACTCAGGAATCCTTAACACATAGGCTGCTCTTACCCTGCTAAGATTTAAGATTTTCCTGTTTTCCTTCTGCTGATGCTGGAAAAGCAAATAATAAAAATCATAGGTTTTTGTCTAATGAGCATCAATTACTGAACATAATCAAAAGAAGACATTCATTTTTTTTTTGCGGTACGCGGGCCTCTCACTGTTGTGGCCTCTCCCGTTGCGGAGCACAGGCTCCGGATGCGCAGGCTCAGCGGCCATGGCTCACGGGCCCAGCCGCTCCGCGGCATGTGGGATCTTCCTGGACCGGGGCGGCAGGCAGATTCTCAACCACTGTGCCACCAGGGAAACCCAAGACATTCATTTTTAAAAATATATCTCTTATCATCTATATCTATCATCTATCATGGAGCTACCCTGAGGCCATCAGTAATTATGCAAGTTGTGTTATTTATTTATTTATTTTAGTTTTACAACATGACTCTGAGACATGGCTACCTTGGGTGTGCCTGTGATGGCCACAATGAAGTAAAGTGACACTGCCTTACTGTCTTGAGGTGAGAGGAAATCACTGACTTTTATTGTAATAGGGTGATTTATACTAGTGTTCTCTTTCAGTGAAGATCTAATATGAAAGGTGGTGTTGGGGGAATATTTTTATTTATTTATTTTTTTTGCGGTACACGGGCCTCTCACTGTTGTGGCCTCTCCCGTTGTGGAGCACAGGCTCCGGACACGCAGGCTCAGTGTCCATGGCTTACGGACCCAGCCGCTCCGCGGCATGTGGGATCTTCCCGGACCGGGGCACGAACCCGTGTCCCCTGCATCGGCAGGCGTACTCTCAACCACTGTGCCACCAGGGAAGCCCTGGGGGGAATATTTTAAATCGTTGTCACAGATCAGTATATATTATTCCATCAGCTTGATGTTTAGACATATATTACATATTTTCCTTTCAAAAGAGCTGACAGGTAATAATGCCTTTTGTTGTCTGGATGTTCCTAGCCTATGATAATAACATACTTGCTTATGTCTCTTCTGTAATGTTTACTCTGAAGTTCTCAGAAGTTAAAGAGAAGTAATGGTTTTCACTGAGAGTTTTTTTATTGTTGTTTTAAAAAAACCAACTGACACTAGCAAATAGTGAAACGTTAAATCAATTGAATAAGGAAAGACATTTAAAAACTTTCATATTGGTAATAAAAGCTAGGAAATTAAAGGAAACTAGGAAATTAAAATTTGTGGTTGGATTCTGATTTTACTCAGAAAGTCACTGAACTGCTTTTGAAATTGTAACTTTTAGCAACTATTAAGCAGGAATAATACCATCTGTTTCTAATCCATATCAGAGACCTATTGTTATGTGGATTAATGCAATAATTCCTACCAAGATATTTGGTATATATAAAATGGGCTGGGTGAACACAAAATAGTGCTATTATTTGTTATGAAATTGTGAGGTTTCTGTTTTTGTTTTTGTTTAATTGTATTCGGTTTCTTTTAAATCCCTCATTTTTCATTTTCCTTAAGTTAGCTGGTTGCTGTCTTCTTGATTCAATATTAGCCTAGATTCTTCTGCTGATGTCTATTTCTGTTCTTCGACCCACCATCTCTTGAAACAATCCTCACTCTAAGTCATCAAAGTGTCACATCTGGAGGCTTAGAAAAACTTTTGCCTGCAGTTTTAATACAATGAAGAGCACACGGAATTCCAATCAACGTATTGTATAGAAACTTACAGCTAAACATGTATTAAAAGAAACCGTTGGTAATTTCTGAAGGTATAATCTCTCTTAAATTTTATTTTGAGAAATAATTCTGGTGTAATGGTCAAGGCCTGTACTTTCGGCTTCATATTTATCAACCTATGTCTTATTTTGCCTATTTATTCTCTTGATTATTGTTCACATTGACAAATAATAAATTTTCCCTTTTTAACGTTTTGTTCTTGTTCATATTTCTAAAACTGGAAATTACAGACCACTTCCACTGGAAAGTACAATCTACTTCCAGGATTCTGCACATTGCAATTGGTATAGGTATATTAAACAGTTTATTGTTTTCTATATCTGTGTATTTGTCCACTAACTTTGAGAGTTGGTTAGGAGAGTCTGCAACTTATTATGTATGCTCTTTTTTTTTTACTTCTTTATTGGAGTATAATTGCTTTAAAATGGTGTGTTAGTTTCTGCTTTATAACAAAGTGAATCAGTTATACATATACATATGTTCCCATATCTTTTCCCTCTTGCGTCTCCCTCCCTCCCACCCTCCCTATCCCACCCCTCTAGGTGGTCACAAAGCACTGAGCTGATCTCCCTGTGCTATGCTAAAGAAAGAAGATAAAGTAAAATAAAATAAAGCAAGATAAAATATAATAAAGTTATTAAAATAAAAAAATTATTAAAACAAAACAAACAAAAAAAACGGACGGATAGAACCCTAGGACAAATGGTGGAAGCAAAGCTATACAGAGAAAATCTCACACAGAAGTATACACATACTTACAAAAAGAGGAAAAGGGGAAAAAATCATAAATCTTGCTCTCAAAGTCCACCTCCTCAATTTGGGATGATTCGTTGTCTAAAGGAGGGAAGGAAGGAAGGAAGGAAGGAAGGAAGGAGAGAAAGAAAGAAGGAAAGAAAGAAAGAAGATAAAGTAAAATAAAGTTATTAAAATAAAAAATAATTATTAAGAAAAAACCATTTTTTTTTAAAAAAAAGGAAGGATAGAACCCTAGGACAAATGGTGGAAGCAAAGCTATACAGACAAAATCTCACACAGAGGCATACACATACACACAAAAAGAGGAAAAGGGGAAAAAATCATAAATCAAGTCCACCTCCTCAATTTGAGATGATTCGTTGTCTATTCATGTATTCCACAGATGCAGGGTACATCAAGTTGATTGTGGAGCTTTAATCCGCTGCTTCGGGGGCTGCTGGGAGAGATTTCCCTTTCTCTTCTTTGTTCTCACAGCTCCCAGGGGCTCAGCTTTGGATTTGGCCCCGCCTCTGCGTGTAGGTCGCCGGAGGGGATCTGTTCTTCGCTCAGACAGGACAGGGTTAAATTTGCCGCTGATTCGGGGGCTCTGGCTCACTCAGGCCGCCCGGGGGGAGGGGCACGCAGTGCGGGGCGGGCCTGCGGCGGCAGAGGCCGGCGTGACGTTGCACCAGCCTGAGGCGCGCCGTGCGTTCTCCTGGGGGAGTTCACCCTGGATCCCGGGACCCTGGCAGTGGCGGGCTGCACAGGCTCCCCGGAAGTGGGGTGTGGATAGTGACTTGTGCTCGCACACAGGCTTCTTGGTGGCGGCAGCAAGAGCCTTAGCGTCTTATGACAGTCTCTGGGGTCCGCGCTTTTAGCCGCGGCTCGCGCCCGTCTCTGGAATTCCTTCAAGAAGCGCTCTTAATCCCCTCCTCGCGCACCAGGAAATAAAGAGGGAAGAAAAAGTCTCTCGCCTCTTCGGCAGGTCCAGACTTTCCCCCGGACTCCCTCCCGGCTAGCCGTGGTGCACCAACCTCCTGCAGGCTGTGTTCACGCCACCAACCCCAGTCGTCTCCCTGCGCTCCAGCCGAAGCCCAAGCCTCAGCTCCCAGCCCTGCCAGCCCCGGCGGGTGAGCAGACGAGCCTCTTGAGCTGGTGAGTGCCGGTCGGCCCTGATACTCTGTGCGGGAATCTCCCCGCTTTGCCCTCCGCACCCCTGTTGCTGCGCTCTCCTCCGCGGCACCGTAGCTTCCCCTCTCCGCCACCCGCAGTCTCCGCCCGCGAAGGGGCTTCCTAGTGTATGGAAACATTTCCTCCTTCACAGCTCCCTCCCACTGGTGCAGGTCCCGTCCCTATTGTTTTGTCAATGTTTATTCTTTTTTCTTTTGCCCTACCCATGTACGTGGGGGGTTTCTTGCCTTTTGGAAGTCTGAGGTCTTCTGCCATCGTTCAGTAGGTGTTCTGTAGGAGTAGTTCCACGTGTAGATGTATTTCTGGTGTATCTGTGGGGAGGAAGGTGACCTCCGCGTCTTACTCTTCCGCCATCTTCCCAGAAGCTCCTAACAGAGCTCTATATATGCTCTTTTAGTGAACAACTAAGAAGTAATCTCACCTGTTCTTTCAAAAATATTTATTAAGTGCCTTTTGCGTACCTTTTACATTTAAGAAAATAACTTTATAACACACTAATATTTGTACTTTATAAAAGGATTTATGTAATAGTAACCAAATGTCTTGACTGTGGTTTTTTTATTCAAAAATAAGGAGATTGCTGTCAGGCAGAATATTAAAAAAATCTGTTGGTCATGTGGGTTCCTATTTAAACCTATCTCAGAAAGAAATTATTTGCAGTTTTTATAAGCCAAATTTCTCCAATCTTCTCCTAATTCAGTCTCCTCCTACCATAATACTATAACCCTTCATTTGCAAGGGATGCAATTATTGTGGAGGTGCTGATGTTAGTGGTGTTTCTTTGGGTAGCTGGAGAGAGATTAAAAGGAGATACTCTTTTAGAACATTTGCTGTTTCTTATAAAAAAATTCCTATGTATTACTTTATTAATTAAAATAGATGACAAACATATGGCTTGCTAAACCATGTGATACCCTAAAAATCCCAAGTTATCAAGGATAAACATTAAGGGTGATATGATTGCATCATCGTTGTGCCATCATTTATATTCACTTTAAACCTAGATTTATCTGCTTAACAGATATGTAATTAGACAAGAATAAAAGAAGCAGAGAATTGAGGCATTCAAAATTACCTTATGCTAGAGAGCCTATTCTGAGACTGGAACAAAGCATCCCATTTGAGTTTTCTGCCTAAATTTATAAAAATTAATATTTAACATGGACATGGCATATAAGTATCGTGCTTCCTTATGATACTAAGGATGACAATGACAATGATGTTTCTTAGCAGTGGTGGTAGTAAAATTTGGAAAGTACCTTAGAGTTCATTTACTCCAACCTCTCAGATACTGCAAACTGTTTCTGAAATCTCAGATATTTTTTTTCTTGGCCATTTCTGTAAATAGGAACTCACTATCTGCAGAGAAAGAAAAAGATATTGTTTTAAATATATATTGTGACAAAAGGCATGCCCTTGAATCTTTCCATCACTTTAAAAAAAATTCTTTCCATTGGGAGAAATTTACATGTATTATATATACATAAAAGTGATTAAACTAAAAAGAACTTAAACTGCTAGGGTAGTATTTGTCTGTTTTGTACATTTTCTATTTTTCATTACACCCAAAATATAGTGAAGAATGATTCTCGATGATTCTGCAATGATACCTTTTTTTTCTTTTTCAGTTAGTTATATAACTAACCGTGGCATAAATCTATAAACTAAGCACCAAGGTGATCTTTTACTGTGTTATTCTTTATCTTGGAATTGTCTATTTTTCATTTTGTTTTGCTCTTTTGAGTGTAATGTTCATTTGGAGAAGATTCAGTAACTTGATCCTTTCTTTTTCTTGTACTGAAAAAAAGCTAAGATATGCCTTTTGTCTTCCTGACGTTTTAAATACTTGTTGACTTATTCTGTAACATAAAAACTCATTCCAGCTTCTGATTTTGTGCCTTCGATGACATGATGTAACTTCAGAAGTTCTAGATTCTCCCTAAGATGGGCCTGAACCTGGTACTGGTTGTGTAGAGCTACTTTTATTTCTTTTTTCTATGACTTGTGTTTCTGTTTGTCAATAACTTAACAGATTTTTATTGTAAACTCCAGTTTGAAATGGCTAGCTACAGCCCGGCAAGATTGGTGCCCTGATTTTATACACATATCTTAGTTGCCAGAGCAGAAATTACATGAGAAGAGAGCAAAATGTAGAGACCCCATTTGGGGGCACTGTTCTAGATGTACCCAGCCATCATGCTGTCTTTCATTTATGACAAATTCTTGGTCTCCATTGATATCCACACCTAAACATGCTTCAATTTTCTCTTCCTGCACAGATACAGGAATCACATTAGGTACCAGATGGTTGAGCTTCAGCCCCATTTCTTCCTTTTTATGGTGGCAATATTTCCCTGTCTGTATCTTAATCTGCAAGTAATTTCAAGTCTGGCTATTATTGGTTAGTTTCACTTGTTAAAATAACCATGGTTAGGCATTGGTTTGAAACTCTTTAATGTTTATTTTATGCATATAAAAATTTCTCTATCATGTCTGCTAAAGGAGCAAATAAGGCCCAAGATTATGTAAAATCTGTAACTTTCTTTTTCTTTTTTTTTTTAATAAGAATATTCTTTTTAGCCTTTCATGTATAATCTGGTCTGTTGTATCAGGATCTCTTCATTCTCTGTAATAAACCAACAAACAGAACATTGTCCCTTAAACTTGTTCACTTCCCATGTGAGTGACCAGTTTGTGTTTATAGCACACATCATCAGTACCTACCTCAGACAGGGATGACCTATGCAGTAAATACCTTGAAGGACAATGGAATAATAATCTCACTGTTTCCCTATGAGTAACATCAAGGCTACAGTCTTTTTTGGCTTCTAGAATTTCCAAAGAACATTTTTTCCTAAATCTTGTCATGGCAACTTATTTATTTCAGTTGTTTACTGGAGGCTCTTTGGCACACTGGTCATTTTCTTCCCTTTCCTACTGACTGTTAACCTCAGATGTCTTAGAGGTTTGCAGCCATTTGCTTAGTCAGATATTATTAGTTAGGATTCTTTAATATATACAGAACACAAAAAGAATAAAGACTGAACTATAATCCTTTCTTTCTTTGTACCAAATGAACACTAAATTAAGGTCTGCCTTTTACCCAGGTCATGCCACTTACTATTTCTTATTCTCAAGTTCCATACAGGTAAGAAGAGGTAGTGAAACTATATAATTCCCAGGTATGTGGTATAATGAAAGTTCAAATGCTTTGGAGATATATATATATGTATATATATATATATATATTATATACCTGAATTTAACTTGTTGGTGCCATTTATGAATTGTGTGGTCAAAGGAAACGATTGATAGTAAGACTTATGTCATAAATAATGGAATTAAGCAGAATAATATTTTCAAAGTATGAAGTGATTGGCTCAGGGAATACATGTAGAAAAGAGTATACTTATCCTTACTCTCTCCTATAGCTCAATATATTCATGTATTTGAGAGTTGACTATATGACAGCCACTGTGCCATATTCTTCCACAGGAGGATATGTGTATATTTAAATAAAGTGTTTGACTGTATGGTGATAAATCCTATTATAGAGGCATATACTGATATGCATGGAAGTACTGTTGACCCTTGAACAATGCAGCGGTTAGAGACACTGACTTGTGCATTGAAAGTCCAAGTATAACGTAATTAGTCCTCCATATCCATGGTCACTCCTTATGTACAGTTTCACATCTAAGGATTCAACCAACTGCTGATTGTGATCTAGTATTTACTGTTGGAAAAAATCCACATACAAGTGGATTGATGCCATTCAAACCCATGTTGTTAAAGTTTCAATGGTATATACATATTCTACTTTGCAGTACTTTACTAATTGACCATTACATTGGCTTCTAAAGGATAAATATGGTTTATTAAATCTAGTCTGAGAGTTGACATCCTAAGGTTGAATCTTCCCAGCTTTAATAACACATTTTGCATCTAACCATTTATGGTACCTTCACACTCTTTTTTCTATACATTTTGCTTAGTAATTATGATATAGTCATATCTAATTTAGCTGATGAATGTGAAGTAGATATATTTTGGTTCATATTCTGTAAAAAAACACATTTGTTTGAGTGATCTTGATGTAATTGTGTATATTTTGGTTAGTGATCATTTATCTTTAGAGGTTGTTTAAAACAGACCTGAGATTGATAGCCTTACATGAATTATAGTCAGTGCCTTATCTTTGTTTTTGTTCTCCCTCCCTTTTGTACTGTAATTCACTTTGCAAGAGGATATGCATCTATTTTAAAAATTAATCAAAAACTTACTCTCACCTCCAACTGAATATGCCCAAAGTTAACTGTTTATGTGATTACCTTACAGAAATTTCAATTTCTCTGTGAAATCACTTTTTTTAAATGTATCAAGTTAGATTCTTCTGCTTCATCTTTTAAAAATAGACTTTAATTTTTAGAGCAGTTTTCTATTTACATCAAAATTGAGTGGAAAGTACAGAGAGTTCCCATACACTTTCTGCCCCCTCCAACCCTCCTTCCCCACTATGGCTATTCTCCACCAAAGTGGTACATTTGTTACAACTGATGAACTACATTGACAAATCATTGTTATCCAAAGTCCGTAGTTTATATTAGAGTCCACTCTTGGGGTTGTACATTCTAAGAGTATTAACAAATGTATAATTACATGTATCTGCTGTTATAGTATCATACAAAACAGTTTCTCTTTCTAAAAATTCTATGTGTTCTGCCTATTTATCCCTCCCTCTCCCCTAATTCCTGGAAACCACTGATCCTTTTACTGTCTCCATAGTTTTGCCTTTTCAAGATGTCATATTTTTGGAATCATACAGTATGTAACATTTTTAGATTGGCGTCTTTCATGGAGTAATATGCATTTAAGATTTCTCCATGTATTTTTACGGCTTGATAGCTCATTTATTTTTAGCACTGAATATTATTCCATTGTCTAGATATACCATAGTTTATTTATCCATTCACCTACTGAAGGACATTTTGGTTGCTTCCAGTTTTTGGCAATGATGAATAAAGCTAACATAAACATCTATGTGCAGATTATTGTGTGGATGTAACTTTTCAACTCATTTGCATAAATACCAAGGGGTGTGATTGCTGGATCATATAGTAAGTGTATGTCTAGTTTTGCAAGAAACTGCCGAACTGTCTTCCAAAATGACTCCACAATATGCATTCTCACGATCAGTGAATGAGACTTCCTGTTGCACTATATCCTCTCCTGCAATTGGTGTTGTTAGTGTTTTGGATTTTTGTCATCCTAAAAGGTGTGTGGTGGTATCTCACCGTTGTTTTAACTTGCATTTCTCTGATGACATATGATGTTGAACATATTTTGATATACTCCTCATTTGTGTGTCTTCTTCGGTAAGATGTCTGTTAAGGTCTTTGACCCATTTTTTAATCAGATTGTTTTCTAAAGGTTGAGTTTTAAGAGTGCTTTGTATGTTCAGAATAATAGTCCTTTATCAAATTTATATTTTCTCCCAGTCTGTGGCTTATCTTCTCATTTACTTCATAGTGTCTCTCACAGAAGATTTTTTATTTTAATTAAGTCCAACTTATCAATTATTTATTTTACTGATCATGCTTTAGATGTTGTATCTGAAATGTCATCAGTAAACCCATTTTCTCCTACCTTATCTTCTAGGAGATTTATAGTTTTGTGTTTTACATTTAGATCTGTGTTGTGAAAGGTGTAAAGTCTGTGTCTGGATTCATCTTTAGTCATGTGAATATCTACTTGTTCTAGCACCATTAGTTAAAAAGATGGTATTTTCTCTGTTGTACTGTGTTTCCTCCTTTGTCAAAGATCAGTGTTTTACTTGAAACCTTGCATAATAATTAGTCGAATCCATTTCATCTGCTTTTCACTAATCAAGGTCATTTTAAGACTTGCCTGTGCTCCAAGAGGCAAGTAGCCTAAACAATAAGACGTTTGCCCGAGTTGTTTTCCAGAAACTTGGAGTCAGCTGTGTCTAGTTGAAGCTGAGTTGGTTAAGACGGGACAGAACCACTGACCCTACAACTGGGCATGCTCAGTGACCTTTTGAACATGCAGAGGCCTGTAGCTTGGTTATGTCTGTGTGCAAAACGATTACTGCACCTTTCCCCACGCCTCAGGCCACCCTGCTTCTTTATTTGTTATCCATAAATACCCTGAGCTCCTTACCTTTAGGCAGGCAAATTCGACAGTAGTTCTCCTGTCTCCTTGGCCTTGAGGAGAAACTCTCTCTTTGCTGCAAACTTCGGTGTCTCACTGTTTTGGCTTGCTGTGCACGGGGCGAAACCAACCTGGTTTGGTAACATACTTTTAATTGTTTCTCTTTATTTGTTTTCTATATGCAAAATACTACTGTGTTTTCATGTTTTTTCTGTAATTTAAACTTCATTTAAACTTGCTACTGCATTAGCAGTAACTAATGCCAAATAGAAATAATTCTGCTCTTTAGCTTTTTAGAAGTTTCTTCTAAATTCACTGATCTTTTAAGTTCAGTACAGCAGCTAATTAATGGAAGCAGAAGCTAACCATACCTAAAAGGAGAAGAGTCTTATATTTCAATGAAGATGCAAATATTGATTACAATTTTGAAGTGACACTTAATATTTCTGAGTTGAAACTGTACTATAACCTGAAATGTTGAATGTCTGAGACTGAGGAATGAACTAAAAAATGATGAGGGTTACCGAATTTTAATACAATGGTAGGAGGGAAGCCTCTCTCTCTACATGCATTTTAAACTGGTAGTGGGAGACCAAACATATTTGTATTTTGATATTATCCAATGTGAGATGCTTGTTCAACACTGCGCTAGTAAACTAAATGTGGTAATTTCGGTCAAAGTTAACAATGTCAGATATGATATTGGGAACAGAGAAAATGGCTGAGAGAGAATGCATTTTCAAGACTGTTAAAAATAAAAGTAAAAATAGTGAAATACGTGAAAAAAAGATTGTCTAGGAGTCAATAGACTTAGGTTCTAGAACCACGTTGCTCTCACTTAATGTCTCTTTGTTTTATTTCTTCAACCATAAAATAGAGAATGAATAAGTAGTTATTTTTTCTCTTCTTCAACTTGAAAATTCCAAGCTTCTAGTACAAGAAAAGTCAAATACAATTCTGGGTTAATCTGGTTCAATTAGCCAGCTTTAGTGACTCATTTAAACACATGTTTACTTGAAATTAAATGCATTTTAATAAAAACATATGTAAGAAATTTAAATCTTAAGTGGACTATAAAAGCTGACTTTTCCCACTATTTTTCTTTTAAAAGAAAATCAGTAATAAACACACATGCAAATGATTGTAATGATTTGAATGCTCTACAAATTTGTGATTTTATATTCTGCATTTATTTTTGAAATCCAACTCAAGTACTTGGAATTATAGGATTTTAGAATTAATAGGGGCATTTTAATTCCATGCCTATCCCAGCCTCAATTAGGAAAGTGTAAACTGTGGTCCAGAGAACTTAAATGATTTGTACAGGGTCACACAGCTAATTTATGGCACAGCTGGAAGAATTAGCTAGATTTCCTGATCTTCAGCCCAGTGACCTTTCCACAATAAGCTTAAAGTCCTTAGCAATTAGTATTGCTTCAGTAATCCATTGATAAGACATTTAATGCTTATTTGACAGAAATAAGTTTTGACACACATTAATTCATTTTATCCTTTCAACATCCCTGCAAGGTTATTATCATTCTCATTTTTATACACACACTAGAACAGATTAAAAAATATGCCCAAGGTCATATAACCAATAAGGGGTGAAGTGTGAATTTGAAGAATCACTTTTGCCTGACTCCAAATCCCAACCTCTTTCAAGGCATTATGTTAACTTCTTCAAGTTTCCATTGAGCATCAGTATTATAATTATTCTGAGGGCACCTTATTTATGTCTTTCACATTAGTCTTTATCAGGGCCGAGTAATAATCCAAATTTATCATGATTATTTTCTAGTACTGCTCTATCATGAGGCTTTCCTTAAAGTGAAGTTCACATTAGGATATGTGCAATAATGAATGGGGTGCATATATAAATTATCAAGTAACCTTTACGGTTGATTACTCTAGAAGTGATTCACTCATTTCATGCTTTAAACATATTTTTATTGTATTTGTGTGTTTGCATACACATATGAGAATTGTACTGATTATCTTCTTTTCACCATATCAAGATGGTCTTAAATGCTGATTGAAGGTCCAATGTATAACTTTTCCGAGAATCCTAGCATCAACTTTCAGAATAAAAAGTTGTCACTAGAGGCATTTCTCAATGCCTTTCTACTGCATTTCTGAATTAACAACAAATGCAGATTTTTCTTTGATGGCTCTTTTATAGCTGCATGCAGCTGGAGAAAAACTAACTGCCAAGGGAACTCAATTTTCTTTATCATCAATTTGACATTGGTTAACAGATGGCTTCTGGATACCACGGTAGTCTTCTTAATTTGTCTTTTTATGTAGTGCTGCAAATACTCTTGGTTAATTGCTTGATTATTACATTTAATTCTTTGTCAACAATATACCTCATTGTTTTGGAACATATCCTAGGATATAGGTTATAAAAAGCAGATATTTGAGTGTTGAACTTCTACCATGCCTTTAAAACATAAAGCAGAATACTAAAGGTAGGCAAATATTTTCAAATATCCCCGTCTTAAAATACAGGATGCTTTCTCTGAAATATGCCGCTTCTCCAGAATACAGTGGATTCTCAAGAGCTAATGTAATACAAAAGGTAGAAGAAAGGAGATCTACAAAAAAAAAAAAAAGTTGGAAACAAATTTAGAGACATTTTAAGGTAAAACATCTTTGCAATTGAATATTAAACTAAGGTTAACTGCAACTGAAGTCTTTTTTTCTTTTTTTAGAATTTAAGTTGCATTTAAATGTTATACTTGGGATAGTGAAAATTTTTCCACTGTTTCAAAGGGTATGTAAAAATCAGCTTACAGTTGATTGAATCTTTGGCATTCCTTAAAATGCAAATGTGAACCCTTTCTCTGACTACTTTGATAATTCAAAGAAATGAACAAACTTTTAAAATATATAGGATTTGAGGAGGCTAATTCAATCAGAAAATATTGCATACAATATTACACATACATGCATTCTTATACATATACAAAGAGGAGAGTTCCATATATGATCAGAGAATTCATTTATCATTATAGTATTACCTTATGTTATCAATTCTGACAGTAGTATATTGACCAACCAAACATACCAATTAAAACAATTATTTTTTATTTTAATCCTAGTTTTTTATTTTCATTTATTGATTGTTAAATGGTAAGGCTAAAGCTTTCTCAAAAAATGACACAGAATTAAAATTTTACTTGCTATTGTACTTTAACAAAATAAATTACTCATTTCCTTCTTTAAGCATTTAAATAGATTAAAAAAATGGACTCAATGGAATCAGGAAACCCTCAAAATAGTACTTGGCTGCCATTATGATAGAAGATCTGAACTGTTGCTAATAGTGAATATTCTATTGAAGTTTGTGCTGCCACCTATGGGAAATGAAAATTCTTAGCAATTAATCTAAAATGTAGAAATTTCTGTTGCCAATTATGGAAAAAATTGAAACTTCTAAGTTGATTTTATTACTGTTTAACTGTCAAAGAAAGGTCCATTTGGAGAAAGCTGTAAATTCTTAGCTGTTCCTTAGAAAATCCAGATTTAGAAATTGAGCTACATAATCCACAAGGCTCATTTCTAAGGAATGTCTTCAGTATCAAAGCAGTATATTTGCAATTAAGTAATTAAAAATAGTACAAAGAGAGTTAACTATTGTGAAATCTTATGTAAGATTTTAATTACATAAGATTTTGATTTGTATCTTGATTTAATAATGCTTCTGTTGTCTTCACATCCCTTTCTTTTCACTTGTGCCCTTTTAACATATAGCATCTTATTCAAAGTAATGAGCAAATGAAACTATTTTATAGCCTCTAGCCTGCCGATATAATAATGTAGTAGAATGGAAAGAGAAAAGCTTTGATTAGAGGAAGTCTTTGGTTAAAATTCATGCTCTAACACTTGCTACTTGTGTCACACAAGGAAAATAACTGAGTCGTTATCAGAAAATAGCACTGGTAGTACCTATTTTATAGGAATGCCATAAGAAGTACTATATGCAAATATAGTGCTTAGCAGAGTACAAAATTGTCTCAAATATTTTCTTTCATTCCAAAATATAATCTCTGTTATGTCAACTAGATCCAGAAAAACTGAGTCATAACTCATCCTGTGGCTTTCTTTTAATCAATAAAATATGGGAAAGGTAATGAGATGTCACTCCCATGATTATGTTATGTAAGACTCCCTTGCTGCTTTTGAAGAATAACCATTTTGGGAGGCCCAGTTCACCAGGAACTGAGGGAGGCCTCTAGGAGCTGAAGGCACCTTCCAGCCAACAGGGAGCAAGAAGTCAGTTCCCTTAGTCTATAATCACAAAAAAATGAAGTCCTCTATCAATTCAAGTGACTCTGGAAGCAGAATTTTCCCTAGTCTGTTCTCCACATGAGAACACAGCCTTGCTCATTACATTAACAGCATTCTTCCAGAGGACCCAGTTAAGATATGCCTAGATTCCTGATTCACAGACACTGTGGGATAATAAATTTATGTCTTTTAAGCTGCTAAATTTATGCTAATTTATTATGCAGCAATAGGAAAACTAATCTAGTGAAATAGAGATTTAAAAATTATTTATTTTAAGCTTTTTCTAATATTTGTCATGTACAAAGGTGAAATTTTTTATTGGTCCTTGGCTTTAAAGAAATTTGAAAGCTAATGCAAGAAACTACCATACTGTGTACATTGTCTTAAATTTCATGGACTATCTGTGTGAACTGAATAAAAAGGGAAGCAATGAACCCAACCAGTGGAAGACTATTTTAATAAGCTTAGGTTCTTATGCAGTATTGCTGCCAACTGGCCATATATTACAGAAACTACTTCTCTCTATACCCTTAATTTACACATTTCAGATTTCAAGTTACATTTTTTAGATACATGCACTTTATGATTTGTGTGTGTTTTATCTTTCATAATGGTGCCTGGTGATTTTCAAACCTGGCTGATCACAGAAATCATACTCAAAGTTTATTATTCTTCTTCTCATTATTGTTGATGTTATTATTTTCATCATTATCAACTAGTTGTCATCTCTGGATATTCTGATTTCGTAAATTTTGGATGTGGTTATGGAATCTGTGTTACAATAACTTCACAGGTTATTCAGATCAACTTGATTGGGAAACAATTTACATATTTTATTTATACATATATAACACTGTAAGATAATGGTCTTCAATTCACTGTAAGCTACATGATAGAGAAAGCAATCACTCTGGTTGTAGACTATCCGAAAAGGCAATTGCAAATGAAAACAGTTAAGAATCTTCATTTAACCTTTGATTCTCCTGTCTCATTTGTTCTGTTTTTATTGATTCTTGCTCTGGAGGTTACTTTTGTGTCCTTAACAAAGCACGTATTCTCCTTGTCCCCTATCCAGAAATCCTCCTCCTTCCTTTAGAAGCTCTGATGCTGGGAAGACATGAGAGTTCTTCTTTGGAAATGTTTAAAGTCATCAGCCAAGGTTGGAGCATGCAGGTAAGTGTTTCCAGTTTTCCTTTCTTGTTTTTGGCTTCCTATTCTCCTGGGTGGATCAAACCAGGGAGTTGACAGCATCGTCTGGTATCCTGATGTAATTAAGTTCTTTAGCTATACTTCTTATTCAAAATTTGCTTTTGACTTATACATTGTTAACTTATGTTAATTTTTTTGACATCACATTCTTCAGACATAGCAAATAGTATCTGTACTTTGTTATAAATATGCAATGTGTTGGCTATACATGACCAGGAAATGAAGATGGTAGTGGCTGTTTTGTAGTTTTTGAGACTGAAGCAATTATAAGAGGATCTAACCTCAAATATAAGAGGACTGTAGCTGCCTTCCTCTCATCTTCCCTAATTCTTTTAAATAGGTAGGTAGGCAGCTAGCTAGCTAGCTAGCTAGCTAGAATTCACATACCATAAAATTTACCCTTTCAAAGTATATAACTCATTGGCTTTTAGTATATTTAGAGTTCTGCCATTATCACTGCTATCGAATTTTAGAACATTTTTTTACCACCCCCAAAAGAAACCCCATATCCATTACTCACTTTCTGTCTCCCAAGTCTCTGACCACAAATCTACTTACTGTCTCTATGGATTTTACTATTCTGGAAATTTCATATAAAGTGAATCATACAATATGTGTTCTGTTGTGACTGGCTTATTTTACTTAGGATGTTTTCAAGGTTCACCTATATAGTAGCATGTATCAGTACTTCATTCCATTTTGTGGCAGAATAATATATGAGGACACCACATTTGGTTTACCCATTCATTAGTTGATGGACTTTAGGTTGTTTCCACTTTTGGATCATTATAAACAATGCCTCTATGAACAGTCATGCACATGGTTTTTAATGTACATATTTTTTTCATTTATCTTGGATATATACCTGGGAGTGAAATTGCTGGTTTATATGGTAACTTTATGTCTAAAATTTTGAGGAAATACCAAAATGTTTTCCAAAGTGGCTGCACCATTTTACATGCCCATCATCGATGTATGAAGTTTGTAATTTCTCCACATTCTTGTTTACACTTGTTATTGCCTATCTTTTTTATTTTAACCATCTTAGTGGGTATCTCAGTGTGGATTTCATTTGCAATCCCCTAATGACTAGTGACATTAGCACCTCTTACGCAGTTATTGACCATTTGTCTATCTTTTTTGAAAGAACATCTGTTCAAAACCTTTGCCTGTTTTTTAATTGGGTTGTCTTTGTATTATTGAGTTCTAAGAGTTCTTTTTCTATGTGGTTTTTTTTTTTTTTTTTTTTTTTTTTT
>NW_020175532.1:247938-402943 GCF_003031525.2 Neophocaena asiaeorientalis asiaeorientalis | reverse complement strand
TTTGAAAGTTTTTGTTTTTAGTTGTTTTTTTTTTTTTTTTTTTTTTTTGCGTACGCGGGCCTCTCACTGCTGTGGCCTCTCCCGTTGTGGAGCACAGGCTCCGGACGCGCAGCCTCAGCGGCCTTGGCTCACAGGCCCAGCCGCTCCACGGCATGTGGGATCTTCCTGGACCGGGGCACGAACCCGTGTCCCCTGCATCGGCAGGCGGACTCTCAACCACTGCTAAGAGTTATTTTTATATTCTGGATATAAATTTCTTATCACATTCTTGATGGTGTCCTTTGAATCAGGAAAGAAATTTCATTTTGATTAAATCCAATTTACTTACCTTTTCTTTTGCTACTTATGCTTTTGGTATCATCTGTAAGAAACCATTGTCTAATCCAATATCACAAAGATGTCTGTGGTTTCTTCTAAGAGTTTTATAGTTTTAGCTCTTTTCATTTAGGCCTGTGATCCATTTGTAGTTAATACTTTATATGGTGTGAGGTAGGTGGTCCAGATTCATTCTTTTGCATGTTGGTATGCAGTTGTCCTTGTACAATTCAGTAGTTCAAAACACTATTCTTTCCCCTATTGGATTGTCTCAGCACCTATGTCAAAAATCAGTTAACCATAAATTAATCTATATGTTACCCTTCCTGTATTTACCACTTATATGTTCCTTTATATATGTACCATACTCTCTTGATCACTCTACCTTTGTAGTAAGTTTTAAAATCAGATAGAGTGAGTCCTCCAATTTTGTTCTTCTTCAAGATGATTTTCGCTATTCTGGGTCCCTTGAATTTCCATATAAACATTAGAATCAATTTGCCATTTCTAAGAAAAATGCAACTGAGATAAGGATAGCTTTGAATGTATAGATGAAGTTTGGAAGAATTGACTTATCAATATTGGGTTATTTAATCCATGAACATGGATTATCTCATTTATTTAGATCATCTTTATTTCTTTCCTCAATGTGCTATGTATACTTTTCTGCATACAGATACCATGCATACTTTTTAGGTTTACACTTAAGTATTTCATTTCTTTGGATGAAATTGTGGTTGATTTTTTTTTTTAATTTCAAATTCCAATTACTCATTGCTGGCATATATAAAAGCAATAGAGCTTTGTATATGGACAGTGTATCCTGGGACCTTGATATAATTACTTAGTTCCAAGAGTTGTTTGAAGATTCTTTGGAATCTTCTACATAGACAGTCATGTTGTTTGCAAATAAAGACTGTTTTATTTCTTTTCAAACTGCATATTTTAAAGTTATTTTTATAGTCTTTGTGCCATAGCTAGAACTTCTCATACAATACTGATTAGGAATGGAGAGAGAGGTGATTATTGACTTGCTCTCTAGAAGGGAAAGCCTCTTACCATTAAGTAAGATGTTAGCTGTGTTGTTTGCTATCAGTGTTATAATTAGTTTAATATGCTACTTAATTTTGTTTGCTAGTATTTTATTGAGAATTTCTGCATGTATGTTCACAGGAGTATTGGTGTTTAGCTTTCTTTTCTTGTGATGTTTTTTGTCTGGTTTTAGTATGGTCATATTGACCTAGTAGAGTGAGTTGGGAAGTATTTCTTCCTATTCTTTTATTTGGAAGATTATGTGAAGAATTGATGTTGATTTTTTTTAGATGTTTAAGATTCACCAGTTAACCATCTTGACATAGGCTTTTCTCTGTGGAAAGGTTTTAAATTACAAATTCAATATCTTTACTTGTTACAGTTTCTTTCAGGTTTTATATTTTATATTGAGTCAGTTTTAGTAGTCTGTTTCTAGGAGAATTTCCTTTCTACTTTGTTGGCATATAGTTGATCACAGTATTCTTTTAATTCTTTTTACCTCTATAAAGTGAGCAGTGACAACTCTTTTCTAATTACTTATTTTAGTGATTTGATTTCTCCCTCCTGTTCATTCTCTCTCTCTTTGGTTCAGTCTAATGAAAGATTAGTGACCCAACTTTCGATTCCATTGATTTTTCTCTATTTTTTTTCTATTCTCTATTTATTTCCACTATAATTTCTATTATTACCTTCCTTGTACTTGCTTTGGGATTAATTTGCTTTTTTACTAGTTTATTAATGTGGATGGTTAAGTTGATTAGATATCTTTCTTTTTTTATTAATAAGTATTCATAAATATAAATTCTCTCCATGCACAGTTTTAACTGAATTCCTTAATTTTTGGCATGTTGTATATTCATCTTCATACATCTCAAAGTATTTTCTAATTTTTCTTTTTCTTCTTGAACCCACTGGAAATTTAATAGAGCGTTGTTTAATTTCCACATATTTGTGAAGTTCTCTAGTTTGCATCTGTTATTTCTAATGTTATTACATTGTGGTAAGAAAACACACTTTTCATGATTTCTGCCATTTTAATTTTGTATAATTAATATGACTTTACATTTGTTAAGGCTTGCTTTATGGCCTAACATACGGTCTATACTGGAGAATGTTCTATGTGCACTTAAGAACACGTTTACCTCTGTCATTGGGTGGAGTGTTTTTTAGATGTCTATTAGGTGTACTTGGTTTATAGTGTTCAAGTCTTCTATTTCCTTGTTAATCTTATGCCTAGTCTTGCTATCCATTATTCAAAGTGGGGTGTTGAAGTTTCCAACTATTATTGTTGAATTATCTATCTATCCCTTCACTTATGTCAGTTTTTGCTTTGTGCATTTTGGGGTCTCTCTTACTAAGTACATATGTGCTTATAATTGTTATGTCTTCCTAATGATTGGCTCCCTTTTTCATTGTAAAGGGTTTTTTCTTTTTTTCTAGTAACAATTTTTATCTTAAAGTTTATTGGATCTGATATTAATATAGCCACTTCAGCTCTCTTTTGGTTATTGTTTGCATGGTATAAATTTTTCCATTCTTTTATTTTCAGTCTGTGTCTTTGTATACAAAGTGTATCTCTTATAGGCAGGACAGATTTGGATCATTTAAAAAAAAATTCAGCCAATTCCTGCCTTTGGATTGGAGTGCTTAACCCACTTATATTTAATGCAATTACTGGTGAGGTAAAGTTTAGATCTCCTGTTTTGCAATTTGTTTTCTACATGCCTTATGTCTTCTTTGGTTCTCTATTCCATCATTACTGCCTTCTTTTATGCAAAATAGGTATTTTTCTTGGGTACTATATTCATTTCTTGGTTGTTTATTTTACTGTGTTAGAGATATCTTTTAAAAATTTTGCCCTGGGGATTACAGGTAACATCTTAATTTAAAACCATCTAGTTTAGTTTAATGTCATCTTAATTCCAATGGTATACAAAAATTTTGTGTCCAGAATCTGGATGTAGAATTCTTGGTTGACAGCCTCTTTCAGCACTTCGAATATATAACCCCACTGCCTTCTGGCCTCCATTATTTCTGATGCAAAGTCAACTCTTAATCTTCTTGAAGATACCTTGTATATGATTCCCCTGCCTCTTGCTGACAACTCCACAGATTAAAGAGTACAGTTTAAGAACTGCATTGAAGGCATTGAATACTCAAAGTTCATAAACAATAGCTCTGACCTTTCAGTAGGACTTTCTAGGCCCATCGTTTTAGTGCTTTAAAATATAGATTGTGTTTATCTAAATTGCATAGATTTCTGTTTTATTCCCATTATTAAATAGTGTGATTGGTACTATGTGTACTAATCACAGTATCCATGAGATCTTTTCTTAGACTATAATTTCTTTGAGGACTGAGTCTTCAGTGTATTCAGTTATTAATACCTCATGTCTTGTAAAGTGTCTGGTACTTTTGTTACTTACTCAATTTAGAAAATATATTAAGAACCTAGTATATACCAATCACTGTGAATTATACCAGAGATATAAGATGGAAAAAAGTCTAGTCTTGAAGCCCTCATTTCTCTTAGAAATTTAATGAATAATCTTCATTTGTATCATCAACACATTATACTCCTGTAAGTGTTTAAATGTTCCTGCATCTTACTGAGTACTATGAGTAACCAGGGAGACCGAATGAGACCATCATAGAACATTGAATGTAAAGTATCACAGTGTGCATAATTTGTACATTTATGAAAATTGCATAGAGATCCATAGAGAGACTGGTTCCAGGTATCAGAATTATTACTACATTTAGCTGAAATGATCCAGCTAATTTGCAAGTTCATCAATAATAATTGCTGAGTCCTTTTAATACTGAAATATTATAAAAATTTAAATATAAATAAAGAATATAACATGCTAAGTAAATTAAATACAAATTAAGTTATTAAATATAAATTAGGAAAAATATTTTGCTGTCTTTCAGAAAGTTCGGTTATTAAAAATATCCTAACTTGCATGTAGATTATTATGTTCTTCAATTGAAAGAGACAGAAAACTTTATGGAATTTTTAATTGACATATTAAAATTGTGTCTTTAATTGACACTTTAATTGTGTCTTTTCTGTAAGAGTAGGGTATAGAATATAGTTTCAGAATTAGCATTTCATGATAACAGGAATATTCCATTCCCATGGGTAGAAGAAGGAGGCGTAGTTGAATACATGAAATGGATGTCATTTGAAGGAATACACAATGACTAAAAAAATGATTTTTATGTTTAAGGATCAAAAATGTCTTAGCTCAGGCTGCTGTAAAAAAATACCATAGATAGACTGAGAGGCTAAAGCAATAGACATTTATTTCACACAGTTCTGGAGGCTGGGAAGTCCAACCAAGATCAAGCTGCTGACATATTCAATTCCTGGTGGGAGGCTTCTTCCTTGTTTACAGATGACCACATTCTAGCTGTATCCTCACATGGCAGAAAAAAATATTTTCTTAATTTATATTTAATAACTTAATTATATTTAATTTTCTTCTTATAAGGACACTAATCCCACAATGGGTCCCTACCTTCATGACCTCATCTAAACCTAATTACCTCCCAAGGAATCCATCCCCAAATACCATCACAACAGGAAATTAGGGCTGCAACATATGAATTTGGGAGGACAAAAACATTTGGTCCATAACAAAGCATAATGTAAATGAACATATAGTTTTATAACTGAATGCAGAGGATAATTCTTGAGATTTAACATTTTACAAGCATTGAGGGGAAAAAGATAATCAGACAAGGAAATGAAAGACATTGGTTTGGTCCTCGAGTTTAGTTTCCAGTTTAGTGTCCAGGTGGAAAGACAGAACAATCACAGAACACAGTGTCATATGCATCCCACAATATCAATAATGTGATGCTTATGATGTGGATATACTGGAGACCACTTTTGGAGTTTACCTTTGATATTTTGAGGGAATCCTTTCTAATAGCTCTCCCCTATCCCCTACGCACCTTCTCCTAAAAATGAATTTCTGTGCTTACAGGAGAACATATTATCCGAATGAATGAGCAAATACTTTCCAAATATCAAGGTTAAAGAGTGTTTATTTGCAGTCTTGTTTTATGTAGGTTTTAACAATTTTTGTTTATAACTTTATGCAACTGCTTAATTTGACTTTTTATTACCATATCATCCTCAGGTTCTCTTAATAATATCATAAAATATAAAACCAAATATGTGTATTAATAAAATATATTTCCCCTTTAACATTTAACATATGCTTTATGATAGGTCTCTCATGGTATCTCTCCATGTATTTATGTTTATGAAACCTTAACATAAAGGGAGTTTCTGTAAGAACACTTAAAATATAGACTCTCAGCAAAATTCCTCCTTCATTAACACCCTTTCGAGGCAAGAGAAAACATATTATAAGTAGAGCAAGTTTAAAACCTCACATTTTGTTCATATTAGGATTTGCTTTGATTTACTTGTTTTTTTTAAGTAAATGAATACAATCCAGGGATTGATGATACAACTCTGGGTTTTCTTGTTGTAAATTTATAGAATATTTAAGATGTTTAAGACCACACTTGTTTAACTAAGTATTGGATCCATCTTTGAAACCCAGTTAGCTATAAAATTTATGTGTCTCCAAACTCTATCTTCCAACACTGAGAAAATCTGAGACATGCTGTGAGCACCTTCATTTCACATGATTGCTTTGAAATGACTACTACAGGCTTCTATTAAGGAGGCATTGTGGAAAGAACAGTTTAAAGAATTATAGTGGGGAAAAGTCATGGAATTTGATACTACTACTTATTAATTGCTCTAGGTGCTGAGTGTGAAACTTAATTTGTCTTAATCAATGTGAGGTGAAAAGAGCACAAATTAATTTGACATGCAGATTTCATGCTTTCGTAATGATGCTGAAAGTATTCTGGTCCCAAGAAAAAAGCAGTATATTCATTTCATAGCTCAGTGACTGTACTATGTCCTGTCTGTAGCAACATCGTACACATCTTTCTTAAGCCTGAACTGGGTGAAATCTCTAATCTAGTCCTATTGGTCTTCTTGATAATAAACTGATAAAGCGAAACTGACCTCTTGCCTCACAGGCCTTGGGACTAAGCATGTCATATACCACAGTGCGGGGTCAGGAAGCAGCACATTGATTCTGGAGATAAACTTACAAAAAGTAACTGTACCTTACTTAGCTAGCAGTAGTCCTCAAACAAAACTTTGAGCCTTTTCTCACTACTTTCTGAGTCCTTAGTGAAAGCGAAGAAATCCTTGACTTCTCCACTTCTGACGTCTACAGATATGATAAGCATGTGATGAAACTGTTCCTTTTACAGTTTGAACAGCCTTGTTAAATTAGTAATTATGTGTGTGTGTTCCTGTTAAGAAAAAGTTACTGTGAACAGAGAGCTCAGTATTTTGAAATCTGTACTCCCTTAAAACATTGCAGGTATTTTATTAATGTCTATTGACTCAGTTTTCCCTTTCAGAAAAATATAGAGAGCTAAAAATAGAGGAGAGAAACAGACCTGCCTAACATAATGCCTGTTCAGTTAACAGCTATTTACCATAATAGCTCCTGAATATTTTTACTATGTTTTCAACAAAATCTTCTTTTGTTCCAGTATGATGACTTTTCAGTTAAAGGCACACTAAATTAATATGCTATAAAAAGTGATACTTTGACATTTTAATTTCAGGCAAAGACACAGTCAATAATTTATTAGACAAAACAGTTCCTAGAAAAATAATAGAAAAAAATAATTGAATTGTATCCCATGTCTGGATAAACCCCAAATATTTTTCTTTTTTATGTATGCCAGTAAAAGGGATGAAGAAATAGCATCTTTTGTTTACTCTTGCATCTCTTGTGCATGTGAACAATTTCCATGTATTTCAAAGTGCTCTTACGTTTGATTGGCTTTTCTGTTTTGCTCTAAATGTATTAAGTGAGGTTTGAGTGCAGGATAACCGTGAGCCACAGAGAGGGTGAAAAATTGGCAATGTGAAAATGGTGCAGTGAGAGAATGCACCACCCAAAAAAAGCCTGCATCTCATATTTTTTCCACAACTACTATCTTTTCCTTCTTAAGAATAATAAATTTATGTTGCATAACTTTTAGGTAAAATACATGTTCTTTTGCAAATTGTTTTTTCCTTATATAAACATTTTATTGTCAATTGATTTTTTTCTATGTGTGAATATATTTGTGTATCTATATATATGTAATTTTTCAAAACTTTTCACTTAGTGATGAGGTTTCCAGCAATGAATTAAGGCCCTTAAGCAAGAGATGGATGAATTTCTAAAGGTCGTGGGGAAGAATATTTTTCTTTTGATCTAGAATCATACTTTGATTCACAGTCTGAAACACTCTTCATGAAGAAATGAGATATTCCATCCAACTCTGCCTCCAGTGTTTTCTATATAATTCTCTCAGGTGAAGTCATTTTACTTTTGTAAACCCTTTCATCCAATTCATCATCCATACCAAGATTCATAGCACCTATGAGATCTTAATTTCAGTAATTATTCAGATATTAAAAAAGTAATTATTGAACACTCTTGCTGTTTCAGTAATCACTCTAGGTGGTCGGGGATATGCTTAGTAAATAAGACAAACAAGATCCCAGTCCTCAAGAAAGAAGAACATACCAAGTTTTAATAGGTGCTAAAAACAACATGCTGGTGAGATAGAGAATAACTGTGTGAGAGAACTTATTTCTGGTCATACTATCCTATACTTGCAACTTTCTCACTTCTTTATTTCTATCACTTTGATCACATCCGAATTTTCATTTCATAGATATTTTCATTTTCACATAGTGTATCACTACACCCATTATCCAGTTTCACTTATTTTCTTATATAGTAGAGCTTCTATAATTCAGTATGTCAACTACTTTCTAACTAACTTTTTCATTTCCAATATTTTTCTTTATTTTTCCTTTGCCCTTCTGACAACCAACCTTGGACTAAAACTATGAACTACTTTCTGGAGAAGAATTATACCATGCTGACTGACCCATTAAAATGTATTATCTCTATCTTCAGTTAGGCCTTTAGCATTTCTCAGACATCTTTGTATTTGTCTCTGATCAGCTCTTTGTTCCTGGTTCCCATATTGCTATTGAACAGCATAATTGCTTTTCTCATAATCTCTACCCCTGCTCCTTAAAGTAACAGGTGATTTTCTTACTTAAAAAAAAAAAAAAAAAAAAACTAGATATAACATATAAACTTTCTCAATGGTGTGCTCTTGATATCAATGACATTTTCAGCTAGTTCTCATCTTCTTTTTTCTGCCTGCCCTGCACATTTTAGAGGGAGTAGTGTCCTTCCTTCAGTTTACTTACACTATATCCATACATCCTTCTTTCTTTCCATGGGCATTTCCCCATCCATAATGCAACTTTTTCTTCTAAGCAAGTACACATGCTTATACCACTCTGGAGAAAAAATAATAATGATAATGAAATTCTCAACATTTATTCCTATTTCATTTTGGTGTTTTTCCTTCTTCATTTCTCCTTTGAATTAAATGTGATTGGGAAGAGTTTACTGAGTGACCTTAAAGCTTGAGGCTATGGGGTGCTGCAAGCCAGATAATTCTGTGGTCACTGTAGGGTGGAGTCTGTCAGGCTGACCAGAAACTTGTGTTCACTGGCCAGCACCCGTCTCCCCTGGGCAATGCTAGAGGAAAACAGAGTAACCCTTACTTTTTGGCTGAACCTTTTATAACCTCACCCTTCAGATAGCATAAGCCTGCTTAGTTTGAAACCTCACTAAACTAACTTGGGTATTACTAAATGTCCAGACTCATATTTATAGATAATTACCTTATTTTCATTTATAAATTCCTATATTTCTGCATAAAAATTATTATGTTGATACTTTAAACTCTAGGTTTTGTGTTTTTTTTAATAGCTATGTAATGTAAGATTAGACAGTATTCAAATACTTATTTACTGAATTTCCTGATGGTGGACATTTAGGATATCTCTTTTTTTTTTTTTTTTTGTAATGAAAAACCACTCAGTTATAAAGATTCTTATTCATGAATTCTTGTATTAAATATCTGCTTTCACTGTAGAATTTCATTTGTTTATGTTTATTTCATTTGCCAGTCTGTATTTTCCCTTCAGCTACTTTCAAATTTTGTCATTGTCTTTGGTTTCTGTAGTTATATTAATATCTGTCTAGGTATCTATCCTGCTGCATGTTTGTTTCTCAAATCTAAAAATTCATGTGTTTCTTCAATTATGGAAAATTCTTAGCCATTATGTCTACAAATCATTTTTTATCTCAGCCTTTTAGTTCTCCAGAATCTCTCTTTAGGCCTTATTCTGTTTTTCATTTTTCTTAATCTCTCTTTTATTTAGTTAGTTTATATCTTAATGTTAGAGTCTAGATTTCTTTATATTTTTACTTATCTCTAATCTGCTGTTTCACCCAGCTATCCAGTTTAAAAAGTTTAAAGCAGTGTTTCTCATGTGTAGATTTTAATTTTGCTTCTGAAACTTCTAAAACTAAAGGTACTCTATCTCCATATCTTCCTGCTCTAAACCATGAACTTTCTTGATTTGGGGAAATATATCTTTATTTTAAAAAGCTCTGATATAACTTTGATTATTTTCTCCCTTGTACTCTCTCTTCATCATAGATGACAGATGGAATTTCTGGAACTAATCTCTGTGAATCTCAATTTGGTTTTTTTAGTTAATCATTTTGTTTATTTTCATCTTATTTTTCCAGAGACTGCCCTTTAACTGTTATAATTTACTAATCTTTTTCAGCTAATTCCTAAGGTATTTATATGCATATGACTGTTTTTAGTTCTAAAGTCCATAATCATTTTTTTAATAACTACAGTGTCATGGATTTAATATTCTTTTTAACCCACTAGATGTATTATTTACAGGTTTTACATTTTTGTTATTGTTCTAATAACTGTTTTCTCTGTTAGCTCTTCTGATTATTGAGTTTGGTGCTCATCTAATAATATTTTTTAAACTTTGCTTATATGCTCATCTTTGTTTTTGAGTTTTCCCCTAGTTATTTTCTGACGCTCTACTAGTTTCTCAAATCCTTACTCAGTGGGTCATGAATAAGGGTGAGATGTGTTACCAGACACAAGAATTTTGACTTCTGGGTATTAGACCTCATTGCTTTTCTGGAGTCTTGCCATAGGCCTGTCACTTCAATGAAAATTGCTATCACTATTGCTTCAGTGCAAGGGCAAGTGATTCTCTTGCCAACACTTAAGTACGGTGTTCAGTAAGGGGCTGACCTACACAGCTGATAGGGCTTTCTCAAACTCTCTAGTCTTCTGATAGTACTTTGCTTATTTGTATTTCAAGTATATTACAGCTCTTTTTATTTTTTATAAAAAAATTATGTACTTTGAAGCTAGAGATTTAAGACTATGAGTTATGCTTTTGTAATCATTTTACCGATTTAATCTGTTATTGTGTTTTCATCACAATATCATTAAGAATAATTAAACAATCCTTTTTTCTTTAACACAATTGATTTTTCTGTTGCTAAGTCCTCTTAAGTTGTCTCCTAATTTCCAAAGCTTCTTTACCCCTTGTTTCCTTTCTTTGACTCATGTGACTTTTGGATTCTCCTTCCCTAATTTTTTTTAAGTTGGTTTGTTTATATGTTTTACTTCACTTCTGACACAATTCTCTCTCTCTGTATTTTTTTTTCTTTTTTTGCCTTCTAGTAATTTTTATTTTTATTTTACTTTTTTTTGGTCATGTAAAAAGCTTGAACATATTTACTGTATACAGTTCAATGAGTTTAGGGTAAGTATACACCCATGAAAACAGCACCACCATGAGGGCCATAGATATATCCATCAACTCCCAAAGTTTCCTCCCAACCCCTTTATTATTATTATTATTAATTTTTTTCTTTGGAAATAACAGTTAATATAAGGTCTACCTTCTTAGAAAATTTTAAGTATATAATACAGTATTGTTAGCTGTAGGCACTATGCTATCCATTAGATCTTCACACTTGAAGATTTATATATTTGCATAACTGAAACTCTCCATATCAAAAGGGAAGATGTAAAATTGTCTCTTTTTGCAGTTGACATAGTCATATATAGAGAATCCTAAATATTCTACTAAAAAACTCTTTGAACTGATAAATGAATTTAGTAAAGTTAGAAGATACAATCAGCATACAAAAATCAGTTGTGGCTCTGTATACTAACCATGGACTATCTGCAAAAACATATTAAGAAAAGAATCCCATTTACAACAGCATCAAAAATAATAAAATACCTACGAACAAATTTAACCAAGAAGATGAAAGATCGGTACACTGAAAACTATAAAACTATGATGAAAGAAATTGAGGACAGAAATAAATGGAAAGACACATGATGGTCATGGATTTGAAGAATTAATATTGTTAAAATATCCATACTAACCAAAGTGATCTACGGATTGAGTCCCCATCAAAATTCCAATGGCATTTTTTCAGATACAGGAAAAAAAAGAACAAAACAGTCCTAAAATTCATGTGGAATTACAAAAGACCCTGAGTAGCAAAAGCAAGCTTAAGCAAAAATAACAAAGCTGGAGGTATCACACTTCCCGATTCAAATTATATTAAAAGCTATAGCAATGAAAAGTGTATGGTACTGGCTTAAAAGTTGACATATAGACTAATGGAACAGAATAGAGAGCACAGAAATAAACCCATACATGTACAGTCAACTAACTTTTGACAAGGGCTCCAAGAATACAAGGTGGGGAAAGGATAGTTTCTTCAAGAAATAGTGTTGGGAAAACTGGATATCCATTTGCAGAAGAATGAAATTGGACACATATGTTATACAGTACAAAAATCAAGTCAAAATGGATTAAAGACTTAAATGTAAGACCTGAAACCACAAAACCCCTAGAAGAAAACATAGGGGAAAAACTCATAGACATTGGTTTTGGCAATGACTTTTTTTGAATATGACACCAAAAGCCCAGGTAACAAACACATAAATAAAAAGTGGGACTACATCAAACTAAAAGATTTCTTCACAGCAAAGAAAACAATCAACAAAATGAAGAGGCAGTCTACATAATGGGAGAAAATATTTGCAAACCATATATCTTATAAAGAGTTAATATCTAAAATATATGAGAAACTCCTACAACTCAATAGCAAAACAAAAAAAAAAGTACCTGATAAAAACTGGGCAAAGTCTTAAACAGACATCTCTGCAAAGAAGACATACAAATGGTCAATAGGCATATGAAAATATGTTCAACATCAGTAATTATTAGGAAAATGCAAATCAAAACCACAATGAGATATTACCTCATGCTTTTTTAAATGCCTTTTATTAAAAATACAGCTACAAATGTTAGTGTTGGAGAGGATACAGAGCAGAAAGAACCATGGTATGTGCTGTTGATAGGAATGTAAATTGGTACAGCCATTATGAAAGACAGTTTGGAGGTTCCTCAAAAAATGAAAAATAGAACTGTCATATGATTCAGCAACCTCACTTCTGGGTATGTATGTAAAGGAAATGAAATCAGGATCCTGAAGGTAATATCTGCACTCCCGTGTTCATTGCAGCACTATTCACAGTAGCCAAGATAAGGAAACAACCTACATTTCCGTCAATGGATGAATGGATAAAGAAGATGTGATATATACCAGGGAATATTAGTCAGCCTTAAAAAAAGAAAGGAAATCCTGCCATCTGAGACAACATGGATGGACCCGGAGAACATTATGCCAAGTGAAATAACCCAGACACAGAGAGTCAAATACTGTATGATCTCATTTATATGTGGAATCTAAAATAGTCAAGTTCATAGAAGTGGAGAACAGAATGGTTCTTTCCAGGATTTCGTCGGGGCAGGATGGGAAGATGATAGTCAAAGGATACAAAGTGATACAACTCTTCTGAATCACCTAATTTTTTCTCAGAAGTTTTTCTCATCATTTTTCTCCATGTTAATAAATGATAAAAATATCCAGAGTTTTATTCCTCAATTGGTCACCATTGTTTTTCATATTTAACAACCATTCATGATAATTTGCTCAACATAAATGAATTACCACGTAAACCTAGATCTTATTATCTAGAACATCTTCAACTCAGTTATATACTCTAAATTATTACCCATTAATCTTGTGAATTTGTTTTAAATATATGATCACATTACAACTTTGCAATTTCTAAACTTCTTACTTTAGATTCTGGGATTGTGAGAATTCCTCTATAAATACTAATAACAAAGCAATAGAAACAATATACCTGTAATAAAAACATGTCCTTATAACAGTTAATGTCTGAGGAGTTCATGAGATCTGAGTAATTGAAACTGCTGTAATATTATTTCAGACATAAAACACCTGCAAAAAGAGCCATGGTTATCAAAAATAAATATTATTCTAAATAGCAGAGGCCATGCCATATTTTGTCCAACTATTTGAATTTTACCTGAAGGAAACATTAACTTGGAGGGACTGGTGTAGTATAGGTACTATGCCAGATATGTATGACAGATTATACCTTGCTGATGGTACTCTTCTCATCCAAAATGGCATCCAGAATATTCATCACTAATGGCCATGTATTCCTTGCATACAATTCTGGCAACTGAGTAGAATACTCTGTGTGGGTTTTCAGAAGCAGAATATTTACATTCTTGATATGAGGGACACTCTTCTTTCATTTCTGAGTCTCTGTGGTTTTCTGTTCTCTGTCATCATAAGCTGTTTGCAATTTCTCTGGGCATTGAGCCATTCTGGTGTGGTGTATAATCTGTTTTGTTCAGCAGTTTCTCATCATGCAAAGATGAAATGCCTTTTTTAATCAGTAATTTAAATTATTATTTTCCTCTTGTGATGGATTTTTGCAGCTTCTGTATTTACTTTATTACTAGTGACTAAGGCATGTTTTCTCATCAGGAGCCCATCAGAGGTTTGCATTTAGTATTACTTCACTATCATTCAGCACTCCATTCTTGACAGTATCTCTAAAAGTGAGGCAAGGAGTCTGTGGGTTAAATAGTTTCAGTGAAATAACTCCTGCCTTCCTCATAGCCTCAGACTGCACTGCAAATTTTTTTAGGCTACTACTACCTATATTAACACAGTTAATTTATTTCCTGTGTCCTGCATTTTATATGGTTATGGTTTTGCCTTGAACAGAAAGAAAGAAGCTATAAAGTAACGTTAACAGTTTTCTTCCCATCTTTTCTTTCCAAACTCAAATATGGATATAAATTTCTTGTGGACAGCTAAACTTATCCCTGAAGATTTAAGTGAGTGAATAAACTATAGCCAAACTTTTGGAAATTTCTCTAAATCAACTGAGGATCTTACATCATTCACCAAAAAAAAAAAAAAAAAAAAAAAAAAAAGGAAAGAAACCATAAAAACTTTGAGATATATTCTTAATAGCTGTATGTCTTCTAAATTTCCTTCTTAATTAATTTCAATGGACCCAAATTTCTTCATTCATTCATAAAGTTAAATAACTGGAAAGAAATTTTGAGTGTTTTTAAATCCCATCCCCATTCTTCAGATAGAACCACTTGGAAATTGTCGTGGAAGATAAAAATCTGTCCTGTTTGTTAAAGATCCTCAGAGGTGAAAAGTCCACTTCCTTCTTTAATAATTATTCTACATCTCTCATCTCTTACTGTCAATATTTTCTAAGGCCTAACTAAAATTTTGATAATAATTGAAGTTTATGTCACTTATTCAGAAGCAAATATAACAATTTTTTTTCAGCAAGTCACAGTGCTAGTGTATTTCAGTCAGACACTGATCTTGCCATTATGAAATGTTTTAGCCTTCTAAAATAAATAAGCTAAGTAATTAAACAGCTGTGGAAACTAATGACAAAAAATATGCACGTAGTGGCATTATTGTTCATAGAAATGTTCAGTTCCTTTCAGTTGGAAGGACAAGGACACACTCTTGTGAAGAGCTGAGTTGAAGATGTGTCAGTGCTTGAAGAAGAGTTATATGAAACCCAGGGCATTAGGACGTATTAGTTAAGATCTAAGATGCCAGAAGAAAGAAGTTGGAGTTTATTCTGGTAGGAGCAGAGCAAAAGCTTATTTGAATCCAAGTTCTGTTTTACGGCTTCAGGCAATCTACAGAAACATCTCTAAGCCTCAGTTTCTCATCTATAATCTAATGATAATAACATATAGATTTCAACATATTTGTGAGGATAAAGTGAGATAGAATGTTCAAGGTGTCCCGTTGCGGAGCACAGGCTCTGGGCATGCAGGCTCAGTGGCCATGGCTCACGGGCCCAGCTGCTCTGCGGCATGTGGGATCTTGCCGGACCGGGGCACGAACCCGTGTCCCCTGCATCGGCAGGCGTACTCTCAACCACTGCGCCACCAGGGAAGCCCTTATTACAGTTTTTGACACATAGAAAGTGATCAGTAAAAGAAAAATGATAATCAATAATGATGACATTATAATATTTTATGGTGGCAATAGGAAACCATCAAGAAATTTTGAGCAGTGAGTGTGATTATAGCCATATTTCAAGAAAATTAATCCAACAGTAGTATGTAACTGTAACTAAACAGTGGAGATACAGGAAGTAAGGGGCTTAGGTTTATAAAAAATAGATATTTTAAAGGCTCAATTAAGGATAATGACAATAATGAAGATGGATATAGGGAAGATTATGGAGACAATATTAAATCAAGGAAAAAAGTTTTTCATTCTAAGTATAGTGAAGTTTTATATATTTAATTAGTTTTTATTTTTTAAAAAATCCAATTCCTTTTGCTTACTGCTTATATTTTGTAAACTATTTGGTCACCCCTGAAACTTGCCCTGTCTCGCTTGTGCTGTGGATTAAGTAATTAAAACCTTCATCTCGATCAGTTTTCATAAAGCTTTTCAAAAGTTAGCAGTTCCTATCAATTGAATAATTGAATTTCACAAAATTTAATTTAGGACACATATTAACTAGTAAATAGATCATAATAAATTATAACTTTACTTTGCTATAATTCTTTCAAGAAATAGTCATTTCTAGCACATGAATGGAAGGAAGAATTTCTTCAGGGAAATTCCTCTACAACAGAGTAGTGTAAACTTCATTGAATTTTGGTAAATGTATTTCATAGCAGTTGAGAATTTATCCTCAGGTATCAAAAGGACTTATGTTTAATTCAAACACCATCATTTACTTGAGCAAATTTACTTTTTTATTTAAGTCGTAGCTTATTTATCTGTAAGTTAGAGGTAATGAGAGTACTCAACTCATAAGGTTGTTGTGAGGATTAAATAAAATATATATTTATCACATTGCCTGGTACTCAAGTACGCAATAGTATAATTGCTATTATTATCATTAACATTAAGCTTCAAAGGATGGCAGATACTCTCCATTTGTTGGCGCTGAATTGTTCATGGTCCTATTTTGCTCCATTTACTTTAATTCTTAACCAAATATGTAAACGAATGAGAAATAAACTAGTTTTATCAAGTTTGTTTCTAAAAGGCTCAACGTTAATATATTATGTGTTGTCAAGATCCAAGGTTGTTGAAGAATTGCAAAGATATTCAGAGTTCATGAATCAAATTTCTTCCATATTGGTGACTAGAAAGGAGTTAACCTCCAAATAATCTTGGATTCCATGGTAAAGAAATTGAGTTTAAAGACATGATCTCAGTTGACTTTGGACTCAACTCCTATTCTGCTTCCTGAGGGCAAATATGAAATCATTGTTATTGTTTTGAAATCTGTTGCTTTTCTTACTCCTCTGACTGCTTAAATCTTACTACTAGTTTGGCTTTTAGTTAATCTCTCAAGAAATCTTGTTCCCAATTTATGCATATTAATAATCAGAGAGAAATAAGGCAGGAGGAACCCTCAAACAGATCTGTATCTAAACAGCATCAGACAGATGTCAGAGACTGCGTAATTTCCTTTGGTGGTCTGCTGTTGTGCTTATATTCCCTTATTTTCTAAAAGTAATGTCTGTCCTTGATCTCTCTGGCTGAACTTTAAGCTGATTTAATCTTGCTCTTTCCACTGTAGAGATCAAGAACATCTGGTTACCATCTCCTCCTTACTAATCTTTTACACATTTGAAAACTATTAATATATTATCACTAAATTTTTTCTCCTGCAAGCTAAATTATTTCAACTTCTTTAATCTTATCATTACTCAAAAGACCTGTTTGCCAACTCCTTAATCATTTGTGTGGCTTGTGTATAGCCTCTTGTTTACTTCTCCAAGCTCACTCAAAATTAGTAACTTTGAAAAGACAGGATTTTCTGAAAATTATAGGCATCATTCATGAACAGGTGGAGAAATTATGCTTTCCAGAGTTTATGCTCTGGAAAAATTTTTAACTGTGACCTAAAATATGCTATATCACTTCTAGGATAATTCTTTCCAGCATGAGCTTAAAAAAAACTCCCTACTTCTATTATTTGTCCTCTCCCTCTAAATTCCATAAACTGCAATCCATACAGTCTTCAGAATGAATTGAACACTTAGAGGAAAAACTGTTTTAGCTAGAGACTTAAGATGTTTATATCAAATTTTAAGTTTTATAATAACCCCAGAGTAAGAAATAGAAAAGACCATTAAGCGAAATTTTGGGTTAAACAAAATCATATATTAAGTGCAGAATCATTTATGAGTAAATCTTTCTCTCTGTTCTGTTCCCCCAAAGTCTCACCTTTAAAATTTTTCACAGAAGCTTGTGCTTTTTATTTATGGAATTTATCACAGTTTGGAACGTTCTATATCTTTATGTGGTTAACATCTAGACTCCCACCATACTTTAAGCTCTATGAGGGAAGGAGTCTTGGCTGTTTTTCTCAAACTTGTATCTCTGGTGTTTAACATGTAGTAGATAATCTAGATATATTTGTTGATTGCATAAATGAATGATGTGTTATTTGTGGTTGCACCTGAAGAGATGTACAACTGCTATTTTCCTATTAAGTCTGAAACCATTTTATTTATTCCATTAAGGTACATGATAATTAAAAGGAAACACAGTCTAGGAGAAGATAATATTATGTCATTATTGAAAGTAAACATATTAACCCAAATTTATCTACCCATTCTTAAGAAGAAAGCAAAGACCTAAAAAAAATGGGAGATAGCAGAGGTCAGTTCTTATGAGTGTGAGGTGGGAAAAGTAGATGAGAAATCAGTGGTCTTTTGCTACTTTAGTTGGAATCTGTAGCAGGAAGACCTAGATAGCAAGATATGTCTTCTTTGAAATGTCTTCTTTCTTTGGAATAAATTGGTCTCGAGAGTTTTAGGGGTGGGGAGAGCACTATATGGCTAGTAAAACTTTAGTAAAATAAATACTATAAAAGTGAATGGCTTTTTATCAAAGAGTCAACACCACGATTTAAAAATAACTCGTCAGGGCTTCCCTGGTGGCGCAGTGGTTGAGAGTCCGCCTGCCGATGCAGGGAACACGAGTTCGTGCCCCGGTCCGGGAAGATCCCACATGCCGCAGAGCGTCTGGGCCCGTGAGCCATGGCCGCTGAGCCTGCGCGTCCGGAGCCTGTGCTCCTCAACGGGAGAGGCCACAACAGTGAGAGGCCCGTACTGGGGGAAAAAAAAAAAAAAATGTTAGAAAAATAACTCGTCTATAATAATTTATCTGCTTGTAGCAAATTTTCTGTGATAAACATGCAAATAAAATATTCTCAGTCTCTATCACTACAGGATAATTCTCTTCACTTTCTAATCTTTTAGAGGAAGCCTATACATTTTGTTTACTTCTTGTTTCTGCAGGCTAGAAATGTAATTTCCAGCAATATTCTTATAATATATTAGCATAAATATACTGTAAATATTTTGAAAAATAAGAAATAGTAGTAAAAATAATCTAAAACTTACTAGATTCTAGATTTCCTAGTCTTCATGCAACTCAAAAGAATTTACTATATCTCTAAAATGTAAATTCTTATTAAAAATGCATTTATATAAAATACAGTATGTCATGGAAATGATATGTGAAAATGGTATATTACCAGATTAAGAATTAGAAAATGAGTTTGGTCAAGGCGGTGTCACTGATGCTTTGTAAAGTTGAACACATCTCTGACCTTTCCTATGTTTTAAATCAGGGAAATCACGAAACTGGTTTTCCTGATTTGAAATCAGTTTCAAATCAGGAAACTGATCTTACAAATACTTTAAAACTTTCACAGGCTGGAAAATGTGTAATCTTTACTTTTCTCTGTCCTTTAATACCTGTGTAAAATGGCATCCTGTTCAGGTATGGAAATATCTCCTCTACTGTTTCCTTATCTCTATCAGTACACAAATACAGGCTCTCGTTACATTTTATATGAGATGGCAACATTCTTCTAGGTCATTCGCCTGCCTCCTTCCATGATCGCCTCTCTTTTTTCCATATCACTGCTGCCAAACTCAGTTTTTTGAAGCACTGGTTCTCTTCCCAATTGCCTTGTTAAGGAACTTCTAATAGTTCATTACTACCTATTGATGCCGAGAGCTTGGCATCTGTGCACCAGTGCCAAATCAAATCTTGGAGACAGTTTGGGTGAAGTAGAAAAGAATAGTTTTATTGCTTTGCCAGACAGAGAGGGGCACAGTGAGATCCTGCCCTTGAAAACTGTGTGTCTCAAACTGGGAGGATTTAGTGAGGAGTTTTATAGCAATAGTTCAAGGGTGGGGTTGCTGACAAGATTCGGGTGTGTGCAGGGCCTGTACTCCTTTAAACTTCTCCCAGGTAATCTTCTTGATGAGCTTCTCTGGTTCCTTTAGTCTGGCCTCAGGTGGTCTTCTCTGCTATAAAGAATGCTGACATCTTCCATTTGCTGGGTTTTAATTCTATAAAGGGCTTAAAGACATTGTCACGTGTATCCCTTGAGTCAGAGCCAGTACCCTGCCCCAAGGCTGCACTATTGTTTCTTGGCTATTCCTCCCTTGACTCTGCATCCCTTCCCTTCCCCAGATTAGCAACTGTTCGAATCTGCCCTTTGGAACTCAGGGAAGGTCATGGAGGCTGGAGGCTGTTCCCTACAAGAAATGGGGGACACTGAAAGGCTTTTGTGCCCAGGAACCCCACAGGGTCCTGCTTGGTTTCACCATCACATTGCTTTTTTTTTTTTGATACTTTTGGACCTATCTTAAGCAGATACTGCATGTTGCTTTCTGAATATACATTTTCCCCTTATTCCTTCTTCTCTGATACATAAGTATGCCACTGTAGACTGTTAAAAATAAAATAGAACATGTTTTCCCAGGTCCCTTGTACATGGAGGTGACCGTGTGACATAACTGGATAATGAGAGGTGAGTTTACTGGAAGCTTTCAGGAAGGTAGGTTTCTCTTTGCCTTTCATCTGTCTGGAACACAGATACTCTGATAGCAGTGCAGGAACTAAGTTGTAACCAGCTGGCTAAAGATGGTAAAACTGGCAGAACAGAAAGAGAGAAGGATCCAGGATGTAATAGTGCCTTAGAGCTTCCGTACTGTCCCCAGGCTGTCTACCTCTAGATTTCTTGTTTCATGGGAAAAGTAATCCCTCTTTTGGTTAAGCCACTGCTATCAAGTCTCTGTTACACACAACTGAGCATAATGATAAACTGATACATGCTCCTGACCCAAGTCTCACCTTTTCTGTGAAGCCGCCTCTAACAAACCAACCAGTCTTTGATTTCTGCAGCACATATGCTTTCTACTACACTACATTAAACCGTTATTTGTTCTGTAATTTTGTTCACTTGTAATTTTGTTAACTTTAACACTGTGCTAGATTGTCCATTCTTTAAGGGCTGGGGCTATTCCCAAATTTATTAGAATATAAATTCCTGAGAGGCAGAGGCAAATTTTACATCCAAATCTATTCACCACTTTTCTCTTCCGTCAGCACCACTTGTACATTGTAAGTACTCAAAATAGACTTTGGGTATATGTGTGTGTGTGTGTGTATATATATATATATAATATATATGAGATTTTAATTAACTCAGTGATTAATGCTTAATGATATTTATTCTAAATTTATTTCTTTAATCAAGAAATTTATCCTTTAGCCATATCCGTTATTGGGGATGTTCTCACTCCAAAATGTGTAGCAGATAATTAAAATAAAACAAATCCTGTATGCTCAATTTTTTTTCCTCTCTTGTAATTGTATAGGAATTTTGTGAGGAATTATAGATGAAATTGAAAACAAAATTAACCTCTATGTCTGGTTATTGCCCAAAATCAGGTAAAACATAATGCAAAAATAATAAATTAACATGTTTGTTTATACTTCTATCCCCAATCAATTACCTTTGAAGAAAGGGATACTTGAAGTACAAACCTTTGAAGAGTGAAACAGCTGCAACTTAAAGATTTTCTGACAATCTTAAGTCTTTCTAATAAAGAATCTTGTGTATTATTTTAAAACTCTAATCACTCTCTCCTAGGTCTGGGTGAACAGATTGTGTTAGTATTAAAATCACAGCAGTCATTCTAACATAAAAATCACCAAGGGAAACATGAAGATATGAATGCAATAGGATTTTTTCACACTCTATAAAGTTTTCCTCTTGTTAAGCTTTAAAGATTTTCTAGTGTGTGCCCATATTAGCACTATTTCTAAAACATCTGACAGTTGTTACACTGCCTATAATAAATGAACTAGTATTGAAGATAGAGAATGTGCCTACACTAGCCATTTAAAATGAAGTGCTTCGGAGAAAGTGGAATTGCTTCCTTCCTAAGAAAGCCTTTACCATCTGTATAGGCACTTACTGTTTCATGTGCTTTGTATCGTGCAAGTTTGGAATATGTTATTTTGTGTTCAGTCCTCTTAATTTTACAAAGCACACTCCTGCTCTTGTTGGAAGAGAGTGGTCTGAAGTCTGTGGCAGTGCTAACATAAGCTTGGGCTTATGTTAGCCCATAACATAAGGCCCAAGTATCACACTACTTGGGCCTTACTTGGTTTCCTGACTAATCACCTGTGAATGCCCACTCACATATCTCTTCCCTACACTCACCATCTTCTCTACCTTACCTTTCGTGTTTTGTGCTGGATTAGGCCCATGCTATAAAGTTTATATTGTTACATTATTAGCTTGATGAGTAAACTTGAATCTTTCTGGAAAAAGGTCTTTCGGATTCTGTGGGTGGGTAGTGAACCAGGATATTATGAGAACTTTTCCCTGGCACGATATACCAAAGGCAAATGGAGGCAAAGAAGTGTAGATCCTTCCCTCCTAAAGCTGGTTGTCTGTGGCAGTTCCGTGGCTCCACGGCTTCAGGGTCTCTGTGAAGACCAGGAGGCAGAAATGTCCAGATGAGCCTCATCAATTTGTATAGCAGCTCTGATTGGCTGAAGCTTCTTATTAAGTGTCTTTGCTTTGGAGTAGTGAAATGAATCATTCATCTATTACTTCAGAGTTTAAGCTGTACCCCTTTTAAAGCGATCTGCTCCTCCATAATTAAAAAAGGAAACCTTGTATTAATACTGTAAAGAGTATGAGTTTAGGAAATAAAGTAATCTTTGGGCTAATTACATTTCCTAAATCTAAAATACTCAAAGGTCCATGTGATTTTTACTCTTTACCTTGGCCTTTGGTGATCAGTAAGACGTCATTAAGAATCTCAGAGCAAGTGATACTCACAGGTCCTTATAGAATTAAGAGGATTTGGGCCATTAGGAGGTTCTGGCCATAAAACCCAGATTCAGATGCAGAACTCCAATCCTTGAAGTGACCTCATTCAGTAAACAAATACTCCATCCCAGAAAGACTTGTTATATGGTGGGTTATCAAGTCAGATACCCAGGTACAAGAACTTGACACACCAGAAGGGTTTCTTTTTCAATGTGTGCCCAGAGCCTAAAGTTAGGGTCAGATTAGCCCCAAGGAAGCTTCAGTTTTGAAACAGAGCTAAATAAATTCATCCATATTATAAACATGACTGATTTGTGAGTATATATTTGGGATCAAGGTGATGAGCGATTCAGTGGCTAAAGCTAGGTGTATATGTGTGTGTGTTTAGGTCCATGTGTTGAAATACTGCACATGCTTAGGCTTTTGACAGCTTCTGCTCCCCACCAAATATTCAACTTGGATAATAGAGATATATTTTTCAAAGATATTTACATTTTGCATACCTACTTGATAGCATTGTATTTGGAAACGACATTAATTTTCTGAAAATACAAACTACTTGTGTGAAACTCATAAGTTTTCCTCTGATTTTTAAGTGTATATAAATCATTATTATTATCTCTAAAAGGTGGTTCTCAGGGTCAAATTCTGCCAGCAGAACAGCAACAGAGATAGAGTGCATGGTAAATACAGCTGCAATCCTAAAACTGCACACACATCTTTAATGCTTTCCTTTGTACTTTTTGTTGGTGACCAGTGTTGAGGGAAAGTGATTGCTTTCTTCCTTTTATCAGTTCCTATTTGTATGGTAAACTTTGCTTTCTTATCTTTCCTAATTTACTAGCCACAACAAGGTTAGCTTACTTGCTGATGATTGCACAATTTTCTTACTTCCTATAATGCTCTCTGTGATAGCAAGGATAATCATGAAGATCTGATGGTGCTTTCTGTGATTTAAAAACAAAACCAGATCGTTAATTGTTCTGTTAATTGAGGGCTTTGCAACTAATTTTCTCCTACTTTACTTCTTCTGTATCCATGAAGTCTGTACAATGCCATCCACATGGTTTTAAATTTTATTTGTTTTACACATGAGACTCATCACTAAATTGTAAACATCTCACGGGTAAAAATTAATGTTTTTGATGTGAGGGGGTAAGTAAGTGAATAAGATTTTATCCACATACCATGATGTTTTAAGACCTAAGTCTAACCCTCTCAGAAGCAAGTAAATGGGAGGATACTGAAAGGTTCTGAGAAATCGAAAGTCAAATAAACGGTTGTTATTTCATTGTTCACTGCTGTTTGCTAATCCCACTGTCTGTGGCTGAAATATCAGTCAAAAAGCATCTCCCGAGGACAAATCTAGTTGTCGTATTTCTATATCCATGGATAGAATGTTCACTACCTGCATGTTGACTTTAAATATAAATTGTCTCTCTGAAAATCAAACAAAAACATGATGACTTGTCACTTTTGTTTTTCTAGCAAATTAGGAAAATTAAAAAGAAAAGTTTAACGACACTTATTTTTGAAAAGAGTGGGGAGCAATAAGTACTCCAGTATAGTTTTGATAGGTGTATATATTGGAACAATATTTTAGAAGTCAGTTTTTATCTATAAAAATTTCCCAAACTTTATTACCCAATAATCTTAAGAAACTGTTCTACAAAAATAATAACATGAAAAATAGAAAAAGTAGAAAAATATGTGCTGTAGCATTTGTTGTAGTCTTGATTTTAATAAAAATGGGAATCTGTCTAAATTGACTTTAGTAGGAAATTGGTTGAATAAAGTATGAACATACATGCAATGTACTATATCAATTAAAAGGAATGAATCTGTGTATATACACTAATTTAAAAAGGTGTACACAAAAGGTTTTAGCTTTAAAAAGCATCAGGAATAGTTTGATTTCATTGTGTTGAAAAACTTGGAAAAAATTTATACATACACAAATTTGTGTATATCTGACTTATTTACAAAATATAAGAAATATGAATTTTGCAGGCCTAGAGAGAAATTTGGAATAACGTATATCAAAAACTTAGAAATTATTCCTTTGGTGGAGAAACACCAAGGCAAATTTCATCTACTTCTTTTATTTACAATGGGTAATTTTTACTTTTGGAGGCATTTTAATGTGTGTGTGTGGGGGGGAGGTTCATTTTCAAGTAATAATAATAATAAAAAAATACCACCAATTTTGTACTTAAAAATCAGGTAAACATATCTCTCTTTACTATTTGTATGAGCAAAAGCAATTACATATGTAAAAGGCATGGCACATGTTTGGCTTTCAAATTCACAAATGCATTGTTATCAAGCTGTCGTGCTCAACTGTTGTGATGAGGACAATCTTATAATCAGTTTGCTGTTCAAACAATTCACAATTATTGTCAAATACCCACAGTACAAAATTCTTTTGTAATTCTTAAGATGATTATTAGAACCTTCCCTCATCTTTCTCAGGATTTTAGGAGATTATAAAATCTATAGTTCTGAGATTGTGTGTTGAGCCTATACTGTAGAATAATCATGCATCTATTCTGTCCTTTGACCTCCTGATTCCCACTGGCAACCTTAATATACACTTCTAAGAGTATCTGTTAACTATTACAAATTCAGTTGACTTTAGCTATATCCAGTTTGTAAGAATTGCTTAGTGAAATCTCCAGGCTCTGTTTTTCTTGAACTTCATCTCTCACAGAACTCAAGTGCTCACCAAATACTCATTGCATTTATTCAGTCGTTTATACAATCATTCATTTTGTCATTCAAATCTTTATTTCTTCACCATTGAAAGATAAGGCATAATTGCAAAATTATACTGGGAAGAGGATGGTAACAGAATCAAAACATATTTCAAAGATGAGGAAATCAAGGTAAAGAAAAATTGAGAGACTAAACTCAAGATATGTGATCTATTTTGATATAAACGTCACATTTTCTCAGTATTAATATGCTTTTGAAAAGTTGTCACAATTGCATTTAGTATAATACACATTAAAGATCAATTAATTCAGCTTACATAGAAATAGCTCAGTGACATTTAAAATGTTTTAAATTGTTTTGTCACACCCATAAACTAAGTTCAGTCATCCAGATCAATGAGCCAATGAAGATGCTTTAATAGAGATTAAAGCATTAACCCAAAGCATAGCTAGAGTAGGAAGCTGCTTTTACTGATTAAGAATAGAGCAACTTCAATGAGAAAGGCTACACTGTATCAGATTACTGGTATAATTTTTGAATTAAGAGTCATTTTTTTGTTTAATCTGATTTTCCTTTACTGACTTTTCTCTGTATTTGTAGGTACAGAATTGATAAAATATTATACAATACTTAATTCATTCTTATGTTCACATAATCTTTATGTTTGTTGAACTGTTGTTCATGGATGATGTCTAATATGCTAGAGGCCTTAAAAACTATGGAGCCAATTGACTAGTGACTGAGTTCCTAGTCATCATCTAGCTCCAGGTTTGAAACATCAGAGAGCCGACCATCTTTTTGGGATACTGTGCTCACTGCTTGGAACCACACTTTACATTGTATATAGATAAACTGAAATGTGTGTAGAGAAGCTTAGCCAACATGGTCAAAAATAAGAGTAAGAAGTAAAGATATAAGGAATGATTAAGCTGGAAAAAATAAATATGAATATGATATTTTTCCTCAAATGTTCAGAGGGGTGTTACATAGAAGAAAGATTGAAAGTATTCTGTACACCTCCAGATGATCAAACTGGGATCCAAAGATAAAAGTTATAGAAAGACCTCTTGGTAAGGAGATTCTTCCTAGCTAGTAATGCTCTGTTTCTTTCCAGACATCATAGTTGCTCTACCAGTAATGCCTGTGTTGTTATCTGGGTTTCTTATTTATTTAATCCTTAATATAGGGTGGCAGGCTTCTATAGCATATCACTGGAGAAAACCTCTTAATTTGGCATTATTACCAATTGTCAGTTATATATTTACATAACTTTATTATTCCCTAAGACATATTTTCCCCAGTTATGCACACTACAGGATTTTTGAATGCCCTGTGGAAGTTTAGAAATCTGTTATTGGCAATTTTACAGCATGATCAATATAGGAAATTATAGTTAAATCTGGCTACACTTGGTATTAATGAACAGATGCTAATTATGGGTGATTAATCTTTCTTATAAGTGAAATTCAAAATATTTAGAAATGTATTGCATAACTTTTCTTGGGATCTGTGTAACATTTATTCATCTTTAGTTTTCAGAACCGAATATGTTTTTATTTGTGAAAGCCAGGAATTTTTTTTACGTTTCCTTTTTGACTCCTCTCCAGTTCTCTGCTCAAGATCTTTGCACAGGAAGAACATTGCTGGGGAAGACTAATTCTAGAGTACAGATGTTGCAGAATTAACAAGTATTTCTTATTCCTCTCTTCCTTTCCTCCTTTCCTTCCTTTCCTTTCTCCCTGCCCCCTTCCTCCTTCCCTCCCTTCCCTTCCTCCCTGTCAGTTCTGATAATGGATAGCTCCTTCCTTTCCTTGAGATTTCAGCTCAGAGAGTCACTTCCTCAGGAAGACTTTCCCTAACTCTAAACAAAATATCTGATCACTCCCTACCCCATTGATTTATTGATTTTATTTTATCGAATTTATCAAAAGTTGTAAATTTTTTTGTCTTTTTAAAGAATGTGTTTACAATTTTTCATTCTCACTGGAATGAAAGTTCCATCATATCTAAGATAATGTTTATCTCATTCATCATTGTGTTCTGTGCATTTTAGCACAGTTCCTGATGTATGTGCAGGGGTGCATTTCAGTATATATGCGTATTTGGACAGATATTGGACATATACTTCACTAATTAATCTTTTCATTTATTCATTAAACATGTGTTTATTGAGGACCCTCTAGATTCAAAATTGACTAGATCCAACTAGGGTGACCTTTCAAATATGAGGGAGAAATGGAGTTATTGATAGATTATGCCAAAATTGAAATGGAATTTTTTACTATCTAATCAAACTCATTACTTTTTCCCAAAGGCATTCAAGGTATCCTTTTTTTTTCTCAGCCTGAGATTTATTATAAAATACCCAAACCCAGATCATAATTTAATTTTGTTTTTATCATTTATGGATATTAATTAGGAAACAGTGGTATACTAAGTTAAATTTCCTGCTTGAAGCAAAAAGAAAACATCTGTGAAAGATCTGAAAGTTAAGAAATACAATTTTTAAAGAGAACATAAGGATTTTTTACATGAATCTCCAATCAGTTAATTACCTGTCTCAGATGCTTGTTTTATATTAAAACTTCAAAAATGAAAGAGAATAACTGTTAGAAGGTGACTATGAGAATTTTTCTTGTTTCTGAGCCTTTTTTTCTTTAAAATAATAGGCTTAGGGCAATCTCTCTTGTTATAATTAGAGAAAAACTGACTTCGGTCTAGATTAGAGTCACTAAAACTGATTAAAAATAAACCGTGCAAGTCTCACAAATATTTTATTTGGGAGACATATCTTACATAGCCTGGAATTTTTTCTGTCCTTCCAAAAGGAAATCCTGAATAGAAAGAGAAATAGATGCCTAACGTAGGAAGAGTACCGTAGGCATATATTTCATGTGATAATTGCTTTTCTTTTGCATTTAAGAACTACAGGCGAAAGCAAGAAAAATGTAGCTGGTTTTATTACCCAGAGGAAAAGCAAGCACTATGCTTGTCAGGTCTATCTATGAATATTTCTCCCATCTTGGGAAATCTTTGAAAAATAAAATCATGTTGCTGGCTATCTTGCAGTGCACTCAAAGTTGTTGTTAGGTTTTTCCCTAAGAAATGTCAGCCACTGCCATTACCAAGTAACTGACCAGGTCACATGGAAAATAAATGTTTTCACATTATACTATCTGCCTTTGTCAGGAACTGAGCTAGAAAGAAAAACTGACGAGAATCTCATGGATATTTATTCTAATTTCACTCTGCGCAAATTATATTCATCCTGCAAACTCTTTGACCACAAACTATTCTCTGTTGCTATTTCATTTACCTCTAAAATTTAGTACAATACAGAATTTTATAATTTAAAAGTGTAGATCAAATGCAACTGGTTTTTGCCTAGGCAGGATGAAAATTTGAAGAAATCTGCTTCATCAAACATTAATTGAAAATGGATGCAATTAGATACTGGCTGCCCTGCTGGGACCATAACTATACCTCTGAGTTTAGTTACAGTAAAGGAGAGTAGTAGGAAGAAAAAATGAGTGAATGAGAATGTAATTGGGTTTCTCAGATTGTTCTATCTGGAAAATGTCACATTTCAGAGATTTTGCTGTCTTTCTTTTCAGGATAGAAGGTTAGATTCAGGAAAGCTTGTGTGGATATAGAAAGGGCAAATTGCCTCATCAGTCATCCACCCCATCTTCAACCACTCTAATCGCTCTCATTCCAGCACTCAGCTAAGCCACAGACCCAAGGCCAAGTCTACTGCTGAGACATGTGAAGAGTAGCATATATATTTTAGATCAAAGAACTTGAAAAAAATTAAAACGAAAACTACTGTTCTAGCTTGAGATATGTTTTCAGAATGAGTTTCTCATGTACTTTCTTAAACCAAATCCTCTGTTTGTCAATGTTTGCTTTTGTGATTGAGTTTTCTCTAATTTATCCATTTGCACCGTATGATATTATTTCCAGTTATTTCAAAGAGCTCTGGAAATTGCCAAAGCTATCCAGTGAACATTTCTTATAGATTATATAACTTTATCTGCCTGCTTTTAAATTTTTATTGAAGGGTGGTGACATCATCTGCAAATGACTTCAATTCCAGTGGCTTTTTTTCTGTAGATTTGTGCTAAAGATGTCTGCTTGATTCCTAGAGAGATGCAACTATTATTAATTCTATAAGTATTCAATGAATATTTATTATTATACTTTTACATTACTAAAAATTCATCTCCCAAGAAGGAACTATTCTATCACTGTTTTGTCCACTCATGTTTTCAGATGACTCTCAGTCAAGAATATCCAACAGAATTAGTTTTACAATTATTACAGCTATATTCAGTTTTTACAATTTTATATTATCCTGACTAAATTTCCATTTGTTTAAACAATATTTTACTTATCACAGGTTTCATTTGTATGAGAAACAAAAGGAAGTTTGCACAGATTTGCCTCAGACAGTTTGCCATGTCTGATGATATTAAATTCATTGAGCAGAGGAAGCAGTAGTGACCAAAATGGAACAAGGATGGAAACAAGGAAAAGTTCTTCATTATTTTCTTCCTCTCTCTCAAATGAGTAAGTCTATTTATATTACTTTTGATTTGTTACTTGAGATTTTTTTAAAGCTCCGCAGATGAATGCATTTTACTTGGAGTTACTTTGTTTCATTGTGACTGAAAATATAACCTATCTCAGCAAGGTGATATAGCATCAATGCCAAGACAACATGTACACATAGACTCTTCAGGAAGAAACTAGCTTAGCAAAGGAGTCTCATAATAAATGTACACAATACATTACTTAAAACATAAAACTTGTTTAACTCAGAAGGCTTTCCATTTGAAACCTTGAATATAACCAATACAAGTATTTGTGGAAAAAAAGTGAGGCTCTGGACTCCACATGAGAAGTGGAACCATTGTTTGTAATGGTCAGTTTCTTGGTAGTAATGGCTGAAATTAATAGTATGGAATAAAAAGCTAAAATGTCCAATTGTAAACTCTGTCTTCTGGAACTTTGGATTCAAAAGATTAACTACAAATTATGGTGATTTGGGGCTTTGCTTATTACTCCTTGTTTATATTTTTTTCATTTTAAAAAATACATAATCAGAGAATTATAGAAAGTTAAAGCTGAAATTGTACTATGATTTATCAAATCAAACGGGTTCATTCTAGGGGCAAACACACACTGATACCTCCTCTGTGTTTAATTCCGCAAATATCAAATATGAGTTCAAACATTCTTCAAATATATGTTTATTTGTTTATTAAATATATGTAATTCTGTTTCAAACTTACATTGCATACATCTTTCTAATAATGTAGTGTTTGTTTATTTGTTTTATGCTAAAGGCGATCTCCAAATATTTCTATTGTCTTGTTAAATAGGGACATGACTGTATATGGGGGAAGAGATGGATAGTGTGGGTGAATAATTTGCCTTCAAAACAGGTAAATCTAATTTCCAGATCACACACTAAGCCTATATCACTCTTCAGGTAATATTTTATTGGAAAATAATAAAGAATCTGCCTTATAGCATAACCACAGAAACTAAGACAAAAATCTGCTTAGATAACTGGCTAGGCATGCTGCCAGTTTGAAGTAGGGTCATTTGGGGTAACTAACTATATGGAAGCCGTAAGAGATGGAGAGAATACCTTATATTTTCACACAGGATTTATTTTGTGGGTTGCGTTTTGCAAAAGAGGAAAAGAAGTTGGTGAGCAAAAGCACCAAAAATGTTTTGGACTATATTTTTGTTACTCTTCCAAGTTTTTTTTTTTTTTCCTCAGACAATATCTTGAACAAGTTAAAATCTGTATTTCATAACTGTAATGAACATACCAAGTAAAAAGCTTATGCTATATAATATAAAGTATATACAGGTGAAAAAGAATAAGATTGTGAAGTCTCCCTTTTATTCTGATACCTTATCAGGGATAAGTTCCTTATCAGGGAACTTCCCCTGAAGGTTGATATTTACAGTAAATGTAGTTATTCTTACTTTTCCATTGTCAAGGGCAATGGAAAACTGAGATTTTAATTGCATGGATATCTGCCCACTCCCAAACCCCTCCTCAGATATCTTTAAAAGTATTGTCAATCAGCACATGTTTCTATCATCTGGATAAAAAGAATCTCCTTCTTCAGCAAAATAGCTGCTGCTTCCCAGCTACACACTTTATGGTACCGTTAAATATTTTACTTACCTGTCCCATTTTTTCATATCCTGTTCTACATAGATTTCTAGTTTATTCCCAATAAAAATTATATTGCTGTATAAATACTCAATTGTATGAATTAAGGTGGGAAGGCTCACCAGCTTGCTCGGGTCTTTGTTTATTTATTTATTTATTTATTTATTTTTTCCCTAATAGTAACACATGGCTCTGTCCCTGAGTTCAGACGATTGGGCAGATTTATTTTAGATACTATTGTACAGTCCTAGTGTTCAATATGAGAAAATATGTATACTTGAATCAGCGTTGGTGATTGGAATCGACATATAGAAATTGACCTAGTTTAATAATCAGTTAAAAAACAGAATATAAGTTTAACTACCTGTTATTCCAGTAGGCCAGGGAAAATACTCCTTAATTAGGAGAATATGAACTCCACTATCTTCAGCATATTTTTTTTAAATGTAAGCTAGTTTATTGAAAGCCTTGTTACTTTCCTGTTTTTTGTATGTTTCTGTATATGTGGTAAACACATAACACAGAACTACAGGCATAAACACAAGATTTCAGGGAGTCTTAAATGCCAGAGTAGTTTTGTCTCTAATCTTTTCTACTAAAGATAACTACCTCTATTTCTTTTTAATAAAGTCACATGGTAAATTCGTATAAAGCAATGCAAATAAAAGACTTACACTGACATCACACATCTAAGTCCTTTTTAATCCATGAAAAAGCAGATATTTCTCCCTGTACTTTTAAGAAGGTTAATTCATGGAAATCTCTATAGGACGCTTTAAAACTTGCAATTCTTGATGGAGAAAGACATGTAGCCCTTTTAATATTAGAGCTGTGCCAGAATGTCCATAAATAATTCCTACTCTCCCACAAACCAGAGTGCTAAGAAATGTGCAGACACTGCAGATTTTAACTGTTTTCTCCACTTGCATTCATATTACAATAAATGAGAATAGATTTTTAATATCCATTTCTATTACATGCATTAACTGAAGCTGTGGGGATAACATGAAAAATTTCCTGTGATTTGAGTCTCTAGGGAGGCCCATATGCTTATGTGTGGGCAGAACATTCAGCATTTCTGCTTTTTTTTTTCTTTTTAGAGTAGCTTAAAATGTTCTAGGGATTGCTAAAGGTCACAGAGCCTTCAAGCACTATTTTGTTTGTTCAATTGTAACCCTTTCCATTAATATTTTTGGAAGGATGAACCGGTTTCAGTTAAAAAACCTGAACTGAGAGAAGTTAAGCCAAACTGAAATGTGCATGAACAAGTTTAGAGTGTACACTTCTTGGCATTATTTTCTTTCCAGTGGATAATTAATATGAAAATGCACCATAATACTGAATAATAAAGTCCTTCTGTCCACACTTGAAATTAAAGTAGGATACTTAGAACAACATAATTTTCTATAAATGTTGATTTGCCTATGTCTAAATTGATTTATTTACTGTGGAGGAGTATAAAGATATAACTTTCCACAGCATATACTTTTTGGTGGAGTATATACCTGTATAAACCTATTATTTGGCAATACACATTATAGATACTTGCCAAAAAGGAATTAGAAAATCAATGACAAAGTTGGAATGTGGTCTCTGAAGTCTTAAATTAATGGAATTCTGCTAGAGACATAAAAGTTGATTCCCTGCTGTTCACATCTGTTGCATCCTGGATAGAAAAGAAAAGAAAAGAAAATGTTATGGGAAGAGCTGATGCTTGCATCTCTGACTCTTCCTGATTTGTGCTGATGACAGCTGAAGCTGCAGTCTTGTCATCTTCTGCCGCATATTGTCATCAGCAAGGTGGGAACACGTCCCTGAATTAAATTAGAATTCAATGTGAAAATCTGATTAGTTTCACAGAAATTCACTTTCTGGTCTAACCTGTAGAAATGCAACTGTTTTAAAAGTTACTACAACAATATTTGGAAATGTTATTCAATGTAATCTACCTGTAAGAAAGTATTTTTTGAAAAGTTTCCTCAAAGAGAGGAAAAGAAATCATAAACATAATGTGAAAATTAAGGCCACAGTCAAGGTAAGGAAGAATCTGGTCACAGCCACAAAGGCGTGACGAAGAGACATAATCAAATGTTCTATAAACCGTGAGTTTACACCATTTCCAACACACTAATGTTTTTTTCTTTGTCTTTTTCCTTCTTTTTACTTTTCTTTTTCACTTTACAAATAGATTTGCTAGTCTTCTACCTCCTTAAGAATAAAAGTAGTATGTATCAGAGTCAGGAAATGGGCTGAAAACAGTTACATGTATTACATCAATTAACACTTTATCCTATGACTTAGATACTACTGTTATCTCCAATTTACACATGAAGAAACTGAGGCTTACAGAGATTAAATAAATTACTTAAGTATTCCACTAATTGGTATAGAGCTGGGATGTCTTTCTCAAGACAGAACCTTGAAGCCCCTGCTCTAGGAATGGAAAGGAGTAGATACAGAGAAAAGACAAGAGTAAGTTGCAGTAGGTTGCAGGGATCCTGTAAAGAGAGCTGTGGAGAAAAGCACACACACGCAAAAATCATCAGAGTGATTCCCTTCTTTAGGGATTTCTGTAACAGGATAAAGAGCATAGAAAGAGGAGAAGTTTAGGTAAAATGATGAATGAAGGGTGAGGATTCTGAGAGAGCCAAATTCTAACCTGGAGGTCTTTGGAAACCCCTGACCTTGAGATATAAAGAGGATAAATAAATGTAGGTGGCTACATTAGAGCTGCAGGGATAGGTGAAATCATTTAGCAATAAATAAATAAATAAATAAATAAATAAAATAATGATAGATAAAGTAGAGAAGAAAAAGAGCCAGCAAAGATACTGAGAATAAATAGCTATGTTGGGACTTCCCCAGTGGTCCAGTGGTTAAGACTGTGCTTCCACTGCAGGGGGCATGGGTTTGATCCCTGGTCCAGTAACTAAGATCCCACATGCCCTGCAGTGTGGCCAAAAAGAACAAACAAACAAACAAAAACTATAGTGGCAAGAAAAGAATCAGTGTCCTGGAAATTATGAAGTTAGAATTTAAAGTGAAAGGGAATGGCTACTAGTGTTAAATGCCACAAAGAAGTCAAGTCAGGTCAAGTCAAGATTAGGGTCATAAAGTGCCTATCTGATTTGAATATTACCAGTGTGTTACATAATTATTAGGTGGCAAAGTGAGTTAGAAGGAGATTTTCAGAATAGAAGAAGAAATAAATGAATGTTACTTGAGCAATTAAAAATAGTGAGAGTAGATTCTTAGCAAATCTGGACATAGATGGATGTAAGGATGATAAACTGAAAGTTGATCTTCCTCAATGTGTCATGCATACAGGCTGCTTGGAAGGAAGACATGTGGAGGAGGGATTGAAAATCTTGAACCCCAGAAAATGTGTGCAACAAACTGTTCACTTCAATGACTTGAAATTATTCACTTCAATGGCTTGAAACTTATTCCTGCTCGAGATTGTTATCAATAGTGGATTTAGAAGGAAACTTGTTTTGATATAAAGCAAATGTAAAAGGTAACAAGTAAAGTTCCTAGACTGGATACAAAAATAATTCAGGATGAAATCCAGGAAGAATGCTATGCTGAAAAAGTTCATGATAATCCTCAGCAGCATGGCAGATGAAAAACAGTGATAAAAAATGGAAACAAAAGAGTCAAGGACTAGTATAGTTTCCTCACAAATTATAAGACGTTTTCAAAATTTAGAAGAACTAGCCCTTCAACTTCTAATGGAACAATAATGAGATTTTGCAGTCGCAAGAAGTTTGAAAGAATGGAGTTAACCTCAGGAGGAAAAGATAACTAGTGATGTTGGTTCCAAAGGAAAATGGGCATAGACAATTTCCTGGAGTGGAATTATGGTTGGGGGCATGTGCCTGGCAAACAGAGGCCATCCTCAAGTACATCAGTCCTCTTTTGTGTATTTGTTTAGAAGTTTTTACTTTATTCAGTTATCCTTGCACATAGTAAAAAGTGTCAAGTATTTCTAGAGGTTAATTTTGAGAAACAGCATCCCACTGCCATTGTTTCTCAGCAACAGTGGCTTCTATTTCTTTTAGCTGATTACTTTGAAAATTGACTCAATATCTCTAGATAATGACCTTCTATTATTAGATCTTTTTGTCTTTTTATTGTTGTTTGGGTTTTTGTTCATTTGTTTTCAGTTTTGGAACATTATGTTTTGACTTCCAACTATAGAAAATAAGGGCTTAGCTTTTTTCTTCGCTGTTTACTCTTTGATTTTTTTCCTGGAGTTAATTTTGCTTTCTTGTTTGTTTAGTTTTCATATGTGTATGTCTCTAATTCAACCCAAACTTTTGTCTATTACCTATATCATCTCTCAAGACATTTTGGTGCAGCAGGTATTCTGAAGATTTAATCTTTATGAAAAAGTGTCTTTCAGAATCATCTCACCTGTTATAATCTGGATGGACTACCCCATGTACATACATGTACAACTATCATCCTGGAATCTCCTTTCCACATCATCCTGAGGACTCTATTACACTCCTTTGTCTCTTTCATTTATCCATCCATTTCATCTATTCACATTTATTGACTGTGTGGGTAATTTGTTAGGCACTATGTATCAGAGGGGCAGGGGGGAAGAAACAAAATTCATTGCTCTTGTTGGCATTATATTATAATGATTGTCAAAAGAGAATAATAATAATATTATATTAATAATAATAATATTCTCCACTTCTATATGGATGCCTAAAACCAAGTATAAGAAAAAACAGAGACTCATACTCATGGTATTTGGTAGAGAAATACATGATCAGAGCTTATCTTGCATTGTTTAAAAACAATTTGAGAAATCCAACAGAATTTCTTAACTTTCCATCTTACTAGTCCATTCTAGAGTTTATTCCACTGTCCAAACAGTGTTTTGGAGGCACTAAAGGTGAAACCTCTTTCAAAAACTTTGGAACCCACAGTAAGATTTTGCTACAGAAAGTATTAATGAACTTTTCTAATTACTAAAAAAGAGTTATGGGAACTTTGAGGACCATGGAAAACCTGTATTTATTTAAATAATTTTATTTATATATATTTACTGAAGTGAAAAAAATTACCAATAAGCTAAATAGAAAAAGAAAACACAAACAAGCAAAGGTGTCATTAATATTGTCTTCACCTTCAAGTATCCTTGAAATCAAAATCAAAACCCTAAAGCTAGATATGTTTGGATTAAAGAGAACGGTACTATATCTTACATATTTACTTTTGTCCTAAATAAATATTTTGAAGTATAATATTACTAATTAACTCTTGTTTCCCAGGTAGTTGTCTGTCTCTTTCTGAGAAAGGGGTTTTTATAGGTAACTTTTTGCAGCTTTGTACATATGAAAATATCTTTATTCTCCAGACACACTTAATTGATAAGTCAGGTCATTATAAACTTTTAGGTAGGGAATACCATCTTTCATCAATTTCATTTCTAGAAATGTAGAGGAGTAATGCCATTTTGATTCCTGATCTTTTGATTAGGACTTATTTTCTTTCTCTAGAATCTTTTAGAAGTTTCTCTTTGCCCCCCATTTTCAAAAATTCCTGAATGATGTTTGGGTTTGTCTTCCCTGAGCAGAGCAATTGTTGGGTACCTTCAATCTGGACCTTATGCCCTAGAGTTCTGGGAAATTATCTTTATGAATGTTAATAATGTATTCCCGTACTTTTTTTTATTTTTTCTTTTTCTTCTATCCAATTATTTGGACATTATTTGGGCATGTTGGGAAGGCCCTCTAATATTTTGCTCTTTTCTCTCCTACAGTCCATCTCCTTCTCTCTTTCCCATAATATCTAGGAGATATCTTTAGCATTTTCTTCCAACACTTATTAGTGAGTTTTTTAGCACTGACACCAAAATGTTAATGTCCAAAAGTTCCTTTCAAATTTGTTGAATGTTTCTTTGCCAAGGGATGCCTTTCTTGTTTCACAGTTCCTGTATCATATATCTTTCTGGTATATTTTATTTTTATGTTTTCTTTCCTCTATATGTAGTGATTTTTCCCAAATGTTTTCTTTCTTTTTGTTTGTTTTGATCAGCATCTTGCCCATTAGTAGCTTTCAAATCTTTCTCGTTATTCTTTGTTGTTTTCTCATATTTAAGACTGTAGCACTACAAAGCTTGTGAAAGCACTGAGCATATAAGTGGAAAATGCAGATACAAGCTTTACGATGGGGTGATGTAACTGGATATTTTAGATGAGGATGTGCTATCATGGTCTTTCTTTTCTTTTCCTTTCTCTCCCTTCCCTTCTGTCCAGAACCATCCCATCTCTTCTCTTCTCTTAGGCTACTAAGCTTCCTGATAGAAGGTTCTTCAAATATTTTTCTTGGAGAGTAAAGACCTGGCTTCAGTGTTTCAGTCACCCAAGGAACCCAGTGAAGGAAAGGTGCTGCATGTAAATCAGCACCTTTTATAAGCACGCTCATATTTTCTTCAGTCTGAAGTATGGTGCCTAGCAATGAGACTCTGTTGCTGCTTATTCTTTTTAACTTTTTCATCCACAGAATAAATATCCAGTTGTTTTGCAAAATGAAGAAGAAATCATCTTGCTAAGCAAAGCAGAGAAAGGGATTTGTATTCTCGAGTGACTCTTGAACAGGTTTTCAGTCTAGCCTTCTTGTCATTTACTCTGCATCCAAGATGCCTAGTGACTTTCAGGATTCTATGGAAAAAATTAAATTGGTTCTGAATTGACCCTTTATGGATTTATGATTCAGATTTCTTGGCTATGTTAGGTATATTTCCACTCATTTCAATGCTTTCCAGCTTCCACAATTGTGATACTATTGTCTTTTTTTTTTTTTCTTTCTTTTCACTTTTGTGGGTTAATGACTTAAAAATTCACATTATTGTTGGTTTGGTAGAATTTCATTAGGTAACAAAATAGATGTTTGTATTCAATCAACTATCCTTTAATTTCTACTCACCTTCAACTTTTTTTGAATTGTACTGGGAAGATTGTACGAACACCATTACAATGTCTGGCAGAGTTAGTAATACGCATTTGCTAAATTAACTAACACATGAAGAATGAATGAATAAATGAAAACAGAAAACTTGACTGTCTTTCTAGTGATATTGATGAGCAAATTAGTAAATATAATAGTAAATAGAAACATTTGAGAACATACATAGAATATTCCCCACTTGCAATTGAAGGTTAAAATTTGAAAGAACATGTATTTATGAGCAGTGAACAGATGGCTGTGGATAGAAGTTAAAAATAGGATTTTAAAATTCTTATTGTTGAAGACATTGGATCTTACAGTACTCAGAATAATGTAGTTAGCAAAACATTCCTGTCTGATCACAGTAATTTAAGCCGAAATATCAGATGAGGGAATTCTCAAAACAAACTAGATTTTGTAAAAGAATGAGGTATGTCATGTAATCACTGTAGAGAGGATGCATAGGAAGTTCATATAGAGATATAAAGATATTGATATATAGAGCTTCAGTAACTGTTTACCAAAACTATGCAAATAAAGTGAGGACCTGATATTTTAGTAAAAGTAGGTGGACGTGTTCTCGTGGTTATGCCAGAAATTCAATAGAATAGAACTCATTATTAGAATATGGCCGTTGCTTTTAAGAAGCAATTCTGTCAAAGAAGTTGGATGTAAGGAAGTACATAGATGCAAAGTAATCCACAAACCCAGATAGGGACAGTGATACTCACCAGATACCCAATTTAAATCCCAATTCTTGCAACTAGGCAGGATTAACTATATGCCTAGTTCTGAGCAATAAATTATGGGCAGAAGTGATGTGTAATGTTTCTGAGACACAGCATTGAAAACATGCACATGATTTTCCAGCCAGCACACAGTGAATCAGTGAATTGTGAAATTCCGGGTAGTAGAGATACTGTCAGCCTGGGACCCTGAATAACTACATGGAACAGAAGACTCTCCCCACTACCAGGTCTACTTGAGCATATATCATGAGCAAGAAATAAACTTTCTATGTTGTTGCTTGTAAGCAATTTACATGTTATGGTTAATTTACTAGTGAAGCATAGCCACCCAATCAAGATAAATTCATGAATGAATTTAGTGATGATTATTAGAATGATAGAAAGCAGAGTTTAGCAAAATTTTAACAAAGAAAGAAAGTACACATGTGAAATGAGAAAATCTTATCCACATTTTGACTGGAAGTTTTATTCAATTAAAGCAGAAGAACTGATCCTTTTTTATTTGCCTGGCTGAAAAGTCAAGAATTTGAAGATCTGTTCTGTCTTACTAATGAACAATTACTAAACGGTAGTTAGAGCATGGAACTAAATTATTGGCACAAAGTGATCATGATTAAAAAATATAAATAGGAATTAGGATGTATAATCAGAAACATGAACTTCAGGAAATACGTTAAGAACTTCACAGAAATAAAAGGCATCACACCATGGATTGAAATAAAGAGAAATAGATTGAAGACAGGGAACATTTGTAAAAACACATAGTAAAGAAATGTTAAAATATCTAAGAAATAGTAAAAGGAAAACAAGCTGCTAAAAAATTACCATAATCATACAGATTACTATTCTATCAGGTTAGATTTTTAAAGGATCAAGAAACATACAAGCAAATAAAAAATACTGACTTAAACTTCAAAGGATATCGACAATGAGATTAGACTAGAAATGAGACAAACAGAAACAGAAGGTTTTTAAATTTTGTTTTGGTCATAACAAAGAGAGACCAACAATTGAGGCAATATTTACAGAGAACAAAATTAAACAGAAGTCAGTTTTATTTTGCTGCATCAAAGAAGATGGTCTTGAAATTGAGAAACATAGCATCTTGCTTTAATGAGAAAAATAAATTAGATGGTTAGGGGTATATGAAGAGACTAGATATGTAATTTAATTTCATCATAAACACCAGGCTTGTATAAATTAACTAATAGAATAGTGTAAGAAATATATATGTATATCCATATCTGTACCTCTCTTTCTCTCACATCATAGAAGTTGTCGGAAATATTAGAGAAATCGTGGAGGATAGGAATAGAACCAAAATCATGGAGAATGGAAATAGAACCAAAAAATGAAGTTTGCAGTTTTCGAAAAATATGGATTCCAAAAATTATAATCTAAGTAAAATGAGCATCTTTTAAAAATTTTTTAGGTTTCTTCCTTCTCTAGGATTAAGATCTCACTTGTTATTTGGCAGATCCTCAGTGTACAAAGTTTCTGGCAAAAGTAGGCAGTTATAAATATCTGTATCTTATATCAGAGTTTGAGTTTGAGTCATCTGACAAACCTTGGATTTTCTCTTGCTCAACCTTACTTCAGTCATTCCACATTTATTCAAATAGAGGGATTCACTATTGCAGAGCATTAGCATGATTTCTGAGCTGTGTCATTATAAAATTCAATAAGCATGTTTTTTATGATTCATCAAAATCATGATAATTTTGAGGGGGCCAACTATAGAACAAAACAGACATGTGTCCATTACTCTCACTAGTATTTGGCAAAGAGGTTAGAATGCTCATGACTTTATTTACTGATCAACTTTTTAAAAAAAATTTGTTACTATATACATTATATGAGAATATGTTAAACTTTTCTAAAACTCAGAAATACAATCCCAGTAAATAAGTAACATTAGTTCAACAAGGCTTGCTGTTACTGAATTAGTGCTGGTTCCTAGTACCCCTAAAATTCCTTTATGATTACTCCAATACCTTTGTTTAATAGTCCATTTTCTAACATTTCTTTTTCAGGTTTGTCAGATGACTCAAACTCAAATTTATAAAATAGAAGCATAGTGAGCCTAGGAAGGGAATTTTATTTCCATTCCACATGATTTGAAGAAGCTGTCCTTCATCCAACAGATATTTATAACTGCCTACTATGTGCCAGAAACTTTGTACACTGAGGATCTGTTGAATAATAAATGAAATCTTAATCCTTGAGAAGGAAGAAACCTATAAAAATTTAAAATATTTCAGGGTCTGTAGTTCATAAGGGAGATTATACTTTTCTGTTTAGTTCTAAGAGATAAGAACCAGTGGCCTAAGGCATAAGTATTCAATATAAACAAATCCTTTCTATCCATTGAAACTGCTCATCAACAGAATAGGATGCTTGGTAAGGTTTGAGCCCCACCTCTTTCTGGCAGATTCTTATCTGGTGTGGATGTTGATTTGGGGTGAAGGATGCTGCTTGAGTTTCTCAAAAGATGATCTCTATTATCCCTCCCAAGACCCTGTAGTGGTATTATTCTTAGCAGGCATGCCCTGAAATATATAGCATGGATGCTTTTATTTCTTTAGAAATATCGGTTCATGGCTAGCAGAAAATTGGAGAGATAGGGTAACAGTGGATATACTAAATTTAAGTAACTTGGATTTCAATTACAAAAAAAGCAATAGAGGAGTTGTGAGAAATAAAGCAAGCACTTCATAAGAGTATTAAATTAGCATACTTTTATACAATAATGAGGTGTTATTGTCACATTTTGTTTTACTGCAAGGTGTGCATTTAAAGAAAGACACGTAAATTAGGCTAAGCTCAAGGTGCAGGGTTTTCAATTCTTATATTTTCTCACAAAAATACCATAGCTCTAAATGGGGGTCCATTGGGACATGAATAAGTTGATTGTTTTAGTTAAGGGAGAAATCTGCCATAGGAGGGGAGTTAGAGGTATGATTTTTGATTCCCTGCAGGATAGAAGAGTTGACATCATTAGAATTAAAAACCCATCAATGCCCAGCATGTCGTTGAGGCTGTAGTTGGAAATGCTAAGTGATACTGATACACAAATATTTTCAGGGTCATTTGCAAAAAGAGAGTAGAGTCAGAACTAGACACTTTTAGATTTACTGAACAGAAAAGGAAAATGAAACACAGAATAGTTGAGTCTGCAGAGGTATAGTCCTATTTCAAGGTTACTGTTAGTTAAAGAATTGACACTAACTCTAAACCGTTCCCTGCAAACAAACAGCACAGGAGAGACATGAAGTATGTTAGCTGTTCACTCTGCTAAAAATTTAGCCAATTGATTCCATAGAGATTCTGGCTTAAAAGGTTAAAAAACCTTGCTACTCTAATTCTAATTTCCCAGGGTGACCACTATAAGATTAAGTGAGAAAGAACAACAATGAAAAAGACAGCACAGAAAATCTGAGCAATAATTCCACTTTAATTAGACAAATTTTTATTTGAAACAGAAAATCCAAAGGGAGAATGTAATTCACTCTACAACAGTTTATATTATTTTTAAGTTCATACATTTTAGTTGTAACTCCTTTACAAAACATGCCAATAGTAATTTAATTAATTTAATCCTAGATCATTTAAAGGGAAAATTCCTAGATCAATATTTTGGATGGTTTGATTTAATATGCTAGTATCTTTATATCAATATTTCTCTTTGCAGTTTCCCAGTTCCCAAAACTGTGAAGGGTAGCAGAACTTGCCACCCCAAAATATCTCTGTCATAAGGATATTTTGAGCTGGTTATTTATTTATATATTTTTTTAAAATATCTTTATTGGAGTATAATTGCTTTACAATGTTGTGTTAGTTTCTGCTGTATAAAAAAATAAACCAGCTATACATACACATATATCCCCATAACCCCTCTATCTTGTGCCTCCCTTCCACCTTCCCTATCCAACCCCTCTAGGTGGTCACAAAGCACTTAGCTGATCTCCCTGTGCTATGCAGCTGCTTCCAACTAGCTATCTGTTTTACATTTGGTAGTGTTTATATGCCGATGCTACTGTCTCACTTCGTCCCAGCTTACCCTTACCCTTGCCTGTGTCCTCAAGTCCATTCTCTACGTCTGCGTATTTATTCCTGTCCTGCCCTTAGGTTCATCAGAACCATTTTTTTTTTTACACACCATATATATGTGTTAGCATACGTTATTTGTTTTTCTCTTTCTGACTTACTTCACTCTGTGTGACAGACTCTAGGTCCATCCACTTCACTACAAATAACTCAATTTTGTTTCATTTTATGGCTGAGTAATGTTCCATTGTATATATGTGCCACATCTTCTTTATCCATTCATCTGATGATGGACACTTAAGCTGCTTCCATGTACTGGTTATTGTAAATAGTGCTAATGCATATTGTTGTACATGTCTCTTTTTGAATTACGATTTTCTCAGAGTATCTGCCCAGTAGTGGGATGGCTGGGTCATATGGTAGTTCTATTTTAGTTTTTGAAGGAACTTCCATACTGTTCTCCATAGTGGCTGTATTAATTTACATTCCCACCAACAGTGCAAGAGGGTTCCCTTTTCTCCACACCTGCTCCAGCATTTATTGTTTGTAGATTTTTTGATGATGGCCATTCTGACCAGTGTGAGGTGATACCTCATTGTAGTTTTGATTTGCACTTCTCTAATGATTAGTGATGTTGAGCATCCCTTTGTGTGTTTGTTGGCGATCTGTATATCTTCTTTGGAGAAATGTCTCTTAAGTTCTTCCACTCATTTTGGAATGGGTTGTTTTTTTGATATTGAGCTGCATGGGCTACTTGTATATTTTGTAGATTAATCCTTTGTCAGTTGCTTCATTTGCAAATATTTTCTCCCATTCTGAGGTTTGGTTTTTCATCTTGTTTATGGTTTCCTTTGCTGTGCAAAAGATTTTAAGTTCCATTGGTCCCATTTGTTTATATTTGTTTTTATTTCCATTTCTATTGGGGTTGAGTCAAAAATGAACTTGCTGTGATTTATATCATAGAGTGTTCTGCCTATGTTTTCCTCTAAGAGTTTTATAGTGTCTGGCCTTACATTTAGGTCTTTAATCCATTTGGAGCTTATTCTTGTGTATGGTGTTAGGAAGTGTTTCAGTGAACATTGTGGTACATGACTCTTTTTGAATTATGGTTTTCTCAGGGTATATTCCCGGTAGTGGGATTGCTGGTTCATATGGTAGTTCTATTTGTAGTTTTTTAAGGAACCTCCATCCTGTTCTCCATAGTGGCTGTACCAATTCACATTCCCACCAGCAGTGCAGGAGTGTTCCCTTTTCTCCACACCGTCTCCAGCATTTATTGTTTCTGGATTTTTTGATGATGGTCACTCTGACTGGTGTAAGATGATATCTCATTGTAGTTTTGATTTGCATTTCTCTAATGATTAATGATGTTGAGCATTCTTTCTTGTGTTTGTTGGCAGTCTGTATGAGCTGGTTATTTTTAAAAAACAGCAGATGTAGGAGAAGCTCTGAACACCAAGTAGAAGTTACCCTTTTGTAAGAGACATTTATAAGGGAAATCTCCATTTGTAAGGGTGCCTTCCTGTGTGTACCAGGGAGAGAAGGGTGGCTAAATCTCTAGAAACTTATCAGTGAAGAGGGCAGGGACTTAAATCTGCATAACAACTATATACCCTTGTTTACTGTGCTTTACTTGATAACCTCCAGTAACTGGCTTCTCCACCCCCAACATCTTCCTTTTGTCTTTAACTGGAGATGGTATTTAAGGTGGTGGCTTGGGCTGTTTTAGGGAGTCACTTGGTTTTCCAGTGTCTCTCCCAAGTATACAGTAGGTATACATGTTATCAAACTTCTGATAGTTTTTTTTTTTTCCTATTAATGTGTCTTTTAGCACAGGGTGGTCTCAGCAAGAACCTAAAAAGGGAAAAGGAAAATTATATTCCCTCCCTTACAACTGCCTTTAGCTTTCATTGTTATGCCTCATTCATGAAAAGAATAGAGAACCTAAATAGAGCACCTTTTTGAAATTTCTAACTGCCAGTGCCATTCAATGGCATATATTAACCCAGGTGAAGAATAACTTAACTTCTTCCTTTTGTTCATTTCTTTGGAGATAAGAGTAGCAAGTATTTGCCAAGTAATTTAATAAGCCTTTATTTATTTATTTTTTGTAGATGTTACTTTTTAAAATTAAAAAAAAATTTTTAACATCTTTATTGGAGTATAAGCCTTTAAATTAATAAGCCTTTAAATTTTGCAATTGAGGATTTATCACTGAACTTAAATTTCAAGGCATAAATACTATTTATTTTGACAATCACAAACATTACAAATGATAAGAAAAAAGAAAAGCTCTAAATAAACTCAGCAGTAAATTCATCAGCTCGGCATCTCATTCCCCTTTTCTTTCCAAGCTAAGCCAGTAGAACCACTGTTGCCCTAACTCAAGCAGAAGAGAATGAAGAAAGTTGGAGAAGCTGAAATGAATATATGTATTCTTTTTTGTCTTCTGTAGTCTGAGCAAGTGTTTTTTTATTCTCAGTCATTAATATGCGTAGGAATCATCTGGGGATTCTGTTAAAATGCAGATTCAGATTCAGTAAATCTGAGCTGGGGACCTGAGATTTTTATTTCTAATTAACTCCTAGGTTATGGTAATGTTGCTGGGCCTAGATTACACTTTTAATAACAAGAGTCTTCAATCTTAATTTCTTATTCTTCTTTTGATGTTGACCTAAAGAAAAAGGAACAACCTAAGAGCTGTAATCAGGGGGCTTACTGAGGACTGTAGCCTGAGAAACAGCCTCTCAGTAGCTCTAAGAAAACTGCTCCAAAGAGTCAGAAGGAGAAGCCTAGTTTATGTATGATTTTTGTCTAGGGAATACATGCAGTTAAGCATACATCTTGGTAAAAGATTACTGCTATTCACAAAAAACAGATTAATTCAACTTAATGATTTTAGTGCTTTTATTTGTATGAGAAGATGCAAGAATCTGGGTTCATTAAAATTCTTCCTGAGCTATACATCTAAGGGGGCTGTTTTCCCAAAGCACAGAGTTCCTCATCCTGTTTCTATTCCCAAATTCCTCTCAGGGTACACTATCAATCAGTGACTACAGTGGCTAATGAATTAAAGCTGGGTGCTAAGCAATACTATTTGTTCTTCTTGGTTTACATTTACATTTTCCTCCTGATGTTATTGTTTGAGTTGGTCTCTTTTGAGTCTTCTCAGTATTGGCTAGTTTATCTTGGTGTTTCTACATTAGATTTATTTGTCTTTTTGTAAGAAATGCTCTACTTTTTAATTTTTTTGAAGCCCAAATTGTGGTATTAATGGAGAAGGGTGGAGAGTATGATGCAATATGATGGTTTCGTTAGTGTTTCAGAACAGGCCTCCCGAAAATGTGCAAATTTTGGCATGTGGATTATTTTGTGCTAAAGGCATTGGAGAGCCTGTGGCTCAAGAGAACTACTGCCTCTTCCTTAACTATTTAGAAGAATTTAAATTGGGGATTTTTCCCCCAAAAAAACACTATTACCAGAGGTAAATTTTATCTAAATGGCCCTATCTATATATGGCAGGGCAAGCATTTAATTACCAAACATCTGCTCTTATTATCATCCTGTGAATGACCCTCCTGTCCTTGGAAGCCTTAGGCCTCCATCCCATTCCTTAGCTCAGGATGGCATATATACCTCATTTTATGAAATTGAAATTTGATTTTATCCTGTTAATCTGTCCCATGTCAATTTAATTCTTAGACCAGCCAGAAGAACCTAGGAGGATAGAGGAAAAATTTCTTTCTCTCTGACATCATCATGGATAAAGCCTGTAAGTGGATGTAGCATGAGCTTTGGAGGAAGCTCCAGAGCAGAGTGCAGAAGAGAGGGACACGGCTGAGTTTCAGCTTTCCCTCTTTATTTTGGGTATTAGATCTATATAAATAGCTCTAGTTTCCATTCATTGAGCACCTTCTCTATTCTAGGTCCTCATTTAACCCTTTTAAGAATTTTTGTTTTTAAATATTTTAATTAACTTAAAAGCTTATTATCCTTGTTTTACAGATAGGGAAAGGTCATGAATCCCATTTAAAAGGTGAGGGTTAATAAGTCTGTACAAAGTTAAATAAACACTTCTAAATTCAATTTCTGAGGCCAGCGTTACCTTAATTCCAAAACCAGGTAAGAGATTACAAAAAAGAAAAAAAAAATTTAATTACAGACCAAAATCTCTCATAAACCTAGATATAAAAATCACCAACAGAATATTAGCAAATTGAATCCACCAAAATAGAGAAAAAACATTCTACACAACAACCAAGTGAAATTTATTCTAAGTATATAAGACTGGTTCAAAATATAAAACTCCATCAATGTAGTCTACCATATCAGTAAGATAAGGAAGAAACTCATATGATCATATCAATTGATACAGAAAAAGTATTTGAGAAAAACCAATACCATTAATGATAAAAACTATCAGTAAACTAGAAAGAAGGAAACTTCCTGAACTTGATAAATGCATCTACAAATAAAATCTGCAGCTGACATAATAGGTAATGGTGAAAGACTGATTGCTTTCCCTGTAAGATTGTGAAGATTGCAAAGATGCCCGTTTTCACTGTTCTTATTCAACATGGGACTGAGAATTCTAGCCTATACAGTAAGGGAAAAAAACGGAAATGAAGTCACACAGTTTGAAAAGGAAGAAATACAACTGTCCCTGTTTGCAGATGACGTGATTGTCTAGATAGAAAATCTCGAGTCTTCAAAAAAACTTGAATAGGTAGGGTCAACAAGATTGCTGAATACAAGATCAACACACACACACACACACACACACACACACACACACACACAAGAATTATATTTCTATATACTAATAAGGAACACATTAAACTTACATCAGAAATGCAGTACCATTTTAAATGCTCCAAAGAATATGAAATGCTTAGCCATACATCTAACAAACATATGCAAGAGCTATAGGCTGCAATGTATAAAGTGTTGATGAAAGAAATAAAAGAAGACTGGAGTAAATGGAAAGACATATCATGCTCAAGGATTGGAGGATTCAACATAGGACATATAAATTTAACGCAATTCCTATCAAATACCCAGCAAGATTTTTGTACACATAGATAAGCTTATTCTAAAGTGTATTTAGGAAAGGCCCTAGAGTACTGAAAGCAATTTTGGAAACGAAAAATAAATTGGGAGAAATCACTCTTCTACTGTTAAGACTCACTATGTTATAGTAGTTATATAGTAAAGTGAAATAGACATTGTAACACTGTTACAGAGAAAGTTACATAGATCAATGGAACCAAATAGATGAACCAGAAATAGATCCACACAGGTATATGCAATCATTTTTTGACAAAGTTACACAAGCAATTCAATGGAGGAAAGAATTGTTTTGGAGAAATTTTACATACAAAGGCATTAAAAAAAACAACCTTCTGCCTACGTCTCACATCTTAATAAATATGAGTACATATATAGCTGGTGAAATATGAATAAACTCTAAATCATACCAATGATAATTACCTGATTTTGAGATTGCATTATTATTATACAAGATGTCAATACTGGGGGGTACTGGATACATGGTAAATTGGACCTCCTTTTACATTCCTCTTCAACTTTCTATACATCTATAATTTTTTCAAAATAAACATTTAAAAATTGTCAGTAGTTCATTTAAGATCCTACACAGCTTGAAGAACATGCTGCTGACTTTCTGACCTCTCCAGAGCTAGAGTTCCTATCTGCTGCTGCTATACTATACTATACTCCTCTAACTTCTAGCAAACAACCTTCTGGCGTGGAGGTAGGAGGGCAATGACAGGTTGTGGAAGTTAATATAAGGTATACAAATTCTGTAAGTAAAGATATATCCTGACTTACTGTTTGGGAAACCCATCTTACTTGGAAAGTTGGGTTTATAACCTCAGTAAAACACCAATTCCTCTTTTGTTTCCTGACTCACATTTTCTGTGCTCACTACTAAGTATAAACTATGTTGAGATGGAATTTTAGGGGAATTCTAGGGGAAAACCTTCAATGTACCTGTTTGCACATCTTCTTTCTTAAGGGTTACGTTCTACCCTCCTGGAAGGTTTTTAAAGGACAGAACTGTTTCCTTACTCTAATTACAATTTCAAGCAACCACTATTGTAAAGACCTTTCTCTAGCTTAGTTTTCAGTTATTTTTCACTCTAAAATGTTTAAAGTTGGTTCTTCCTCCCTAAGTGAATTCTTTCCATATTGCTAGTTCTGTTTTTTGTTGTTTTTTGTTTTCTCTTCCTTCTCTCTGTTTTAAGCATATAGAATCACATCTGCTTAACTCAGGAACTGTTGAGATTTCATGGGGATTTGGGGAGTAGCAGGCATCCTGGCCTGGAGATTGTTATTACTTTTTGATCCACCTCCAGTAAGCAGTCTAACAATTCCTCTCACACCTTCCACCAAAAGTTTTCTTCTCAGGCTAATTGACTGTTAATGGAAGATAAGTAAGGCATTTAAACATCCACATCTTCTCAGTATACATGATTTATATCACCCTCTTAAAAAACAGGATTTAGGGAGCAGTCATTCTTTTTTTTTTTTTTCCTCTGTCACATCAGAAACTGGGTTTGTGGGATGGATTGGGAGACAGATTTTATTTTCTACTTGAGTTCTTCCAGGAATAGTAGTGAACTGCTAAAGTTGAAGTTACAGGGGTATAAGGACAGCTAGTTTTTTACATAACTAATCTATAGTTGAATTTTATTTGAAAAAAATACTACATTTTCATTTGAAAATAGAGTGTTAGCCAGATAAATATCACTTCTTTTCTGTGAAAATTAACTCATGAATTTAGATTTTGGTAGATTAGGAGTCTATATGCATAGCATCTAATCTCTGAACCAGTTTTTGGCCTCTTTAATACAATAACTTGAAAATTACAAATTACACCCTTTAGTTTCCCTGGCTAAATAAAATAAATAAAGATAAGGTCATTTAATTAGACTTGTTTCAGACTTGCTATGGAAATAGCTAGTCATTAATGAAAAATGAAGTAGAATCTCTGGAGTAGGATGTGCTCTGACTATTGTCTTACACAGTCTATTCCCTGATGGTGGTTGTTACAAGATGGACCAAGAAATGAATGAGTGGCTCCCCAAGAGAAATACATTCTATGCACATAGTTATCTGAGCCAGTTGTTTGAAAACAAATATTTTATAAAATATAAATAATTCAGTTAGCTTCAGGAAGCAGTCCCTTATCCTGTAACTCTCTCGAAGCTGTTCCTTCTCTCAAGTTACACTTATTGTTCAAGCATCAATCAGCTCTTACAATAGCCTTCAACCTGCCCTTCCGAATTTCCCCAAATGCAAGTTGTAGTCATTATCACCAGAGTTAACTTTCTCGAATGCAAATCTTACTATGATACCCTCTTTAAAAGTATCTCATTACGTTTCAGCCTTGCTGTCTGTTCCATGAGTAGCATCTTTACTTTGGCTTGCTCAAAGATTACTCTGTAACATGCAAACTGTATGTGAAACCAGATTATAAACAACTGCACTTATTCCAGGAATGGCAGTTTTACTTAAATGTTGGGTAAACTCTTTAAATAAAAAATACCGATTTATTACAGAATAGCATGAAATGCCATATGAATTTTGAAATAAAATAAGAAACCTTGAAGAAATGTCATGCTTGTAAAATCAATCTTCTTTGGATTTTGTGTTCAGACTCCTTATCATAGTGTATAATTCTTTTAACAATTGGACCCCAGCTAACACCGTATCCTGTGGCTCCTTACTACTTACATTTCTCTGAGCTATCTCTGATGGACTACTAGTACCGTTCCCCAAACTTCCCATGCTCTTTGTGCATCTCTGAATTCTTTCATGCTGTTCTCTCTGCCTAAAATACCATTTCCCAGTTTCTCTGAGTTGTGAATTGCTATTCATCCTTAAAGTTTACAGATTCATTCAAACTACATAAATATATTATTCTTTCCTTTGTATCTAAAAATAATACTTCCCATAAATCTATTCAAGTATATTTTATGTTGTATCATGCTTATTTTATGTATTTGTTACTTTTACTGGTTATGAAAGCTTTAAAGTTAAAGGATATGTCTTATTCAGTTTTTGTCTTCCTGCAGTGTTTACACTCCTCCTTCCAAAGATTTCATTTAGATCCCCTTTCCTTGAGTGTGGGCTGTACTTTCTGACTCCCTTATAACAAACTGAATGTAGTGGAAATCACAGAATATAACTTCCAAGACTAGGTCATAATCAACACAGAATTTAGTACCTGGAAGTGATCCATCATGCTGCCATGACAGAGATGTAAAATCTCTTTGGCTGGACAATGAATAAAACTGGTAGGATTTTGAAAAGAAAAGTGGTAAAGGTTTTAAAAGCATTGAAAAAAACTCTATGTAGAAGAATGGTGACAATTCATAAGGCTTTGTGTGAGGGCTAAAAATAAAGCTATCAATGATTCCTGCAAAAACATTGAAAGTAGAAAATATACCTAATGAACTGGGAGATTTAGCTATGGAGCTTTCCAGAACAACTGTTGGAAGATGCCATCTGATTTCTTTTTGATACTTACGGTAAAATATGAGAAAAGAAAGATGAACTAAAGTAAGTATTGTTAAACACAAAGAAGGAAGATTTGATTGCTTTGAAAATTCTCAACGACTCCAGATAGTAAACACTGCCAAGAAAACATGCTGTACAGATGAAATCAAGACTGGGACTGTAAAATCTTTGTTAAGATCTCATAAGACTCTGAGGTGAAGCTTCAGAATACCATTCAGTCAGAAAAAAGCTCCTCCAAACATTTTAAGGGTATGCCTTGCAGATCCTCTAAATTAAATAATAGAGGTACTAAGGAGCTTAAGGAAATTGCCCATCAGCAAAAGTCTAAAATAGAAAAGGGCATCTGTCAAAAGAGGTTTGTCAGTGTGACCTTTGGCACGTTAAGATTAACAGGAGATCCAAACAGTTTTAAAAGAATTATTTTGGTGGAAACAATGTCACCTTGGACTGAAAGGGACGGTTTAAACTGGTGGTAATTTTGCCAATATAATGTTGATCCTCAAAAGTTCTTGCATGCATTGGACAAACTACCTGGCATGTTGTAAAGACATTTCAGCAACTATATAAAGTCCACCTTTTGAGGTACCGAGATATTCTACCAATAACCAGTGAGAAACTGAAGTCTTTAGCCAATGGCTATGTGATTGAGCCAACTTGCTAGGGTATCATCTAGTCCAGGTAAACCTTAAAGTGACTGAAGCTCCAGCTACTATCTCAACTCTAACATCATGAGACACTCCAAACCAGAACCACCAGTAAGTTGCTCTTGTATTTCTGATTCTCAAAATCACTGATATAATATTTGTTGTATTCCATTAGGTTTGGATTAATTTGTTACACAGCAAGAGATGACTAAAACAATTCTTTTTGTCATCTACTGTATTGTTTGGTGTGTAGTTCTCAGTTCAGATATTTGCTGGAAGAGAAAAGGAGAGAAAAGATGAAGACAGAGTGGGTGGAATACAGAATAGAAAAAATATGGAGAGAAATCATGATATTTAAAATAATTTAAAGGTTTCTCAATGACATTTTTTTCATAATATATGTTAAAAGTTATTTGGCTTTAAAAGTAAAAATGTCTGAATTTATATCAACAAATTAAGACAAAGATGGTGGGCACTGATACTGATCTTTTCTCCACATCACATAGGCATTTTATTATGATTTTCATTAAAATTTGTCATTTAATCTTAGCAAAAATTCTGGGAGTTAGGTTTTATCTCCAATTTATATATGAGAAAACAGCCTTAAAGGTATGAAATAACTTGTCACAATCATAAACCCAGTAAGTAGCAGAAGTAGAATCTGATCCCACATCTATCTGATTCCAAATTTTCTAATGTTTTGCTGTTGTATGAAACATATATTATTAATGATGCCTAGTGGATCTGGAATAGCAAAGAACTTTCTTTTTTCATTTATGTATTATTGATTATTTACTAAGAAGTTAAAAGTATTTATTAGCAGAATATTTGGGGATATTCTGGAGTCGACTGTGTTCAACTTTATTTGCACATCAGCTTTGCCTCAGGAGACTGTTTTAAAAAATACAAGTGTGGGGTGCAACATAAGTAGGCCTAGTAATCTGTTTTTTATAATCTCCATAGAATGCAAAGTAGGGAAAAATTGTTCTAGGCATTAACTCTAGACAATTCTAACTTTTCTTCTCTTCTGACTCACGTTGGTGTTTCAACTTTGCCCTTCCCTTCCTTTTTCTTTCTTATAAAAACATCTATTGACTGTCTCTTAGATGTTTAACACTTTAATAAAAAATTTCTGCATATAACTAAGAAGTAGAAGGATTAGATCATACATTGAGTAGAATTCTGAGATCCTTTATTGAAAATAATATTGACTGTTGTCTATAATGACGATACTGGGAATAAAGGGTTGAACTGGTGGGTAATGCACATATGAAACAATCTGAGAAAAATTGACTATTGGCTTCTTACTCAATTAGAGTTTCTCCTACGTTTAGCCCTTCAGTATATACCACAAAATTTTTATCCAAAAAAATTATTTTTCTTATATTCCTGTATACTTTAAGAATCTCTAAACAAATACTATTATTTATAACATTTATAACTTTATGGTTTAAGTATCAGCCACAGAAATATTGTACACATTTGCTCATTCACTTTAAAACAATCATTTTGCTTTCTGGACCTTTATCAGTTGTGGGTTTTTATTTTTGTGAATGTGTATGAACTTTACAAATTTATTTTATAAGTTCAAAAATTTCTTTTAGGTCACCCAAGTAATTGCTGATTATGTTATTCTGGCCTGTGGGATTGTGAAAGCATGTTGATGATATCAAAACAAGAAAAATAATCACTTCTATTCCTAGAGCCCTGAAAATGTTACTTTGTCCTTCTCCTGACATTCTTCATGACTCTTCTGACTCCATGGTTTGCACTTGAGCTGTTCTCACTGTGGAGAGAGCCCTGGATTCCCTTAAATCTAATAAAGTCCAATTAAGGACTGCTAGTTCCTGAGCTGCATACCCTAAGGACACATGTTAATGATGAGTTTAAAATGGTGTCCTATTAGAGGCTTACAGAGTGCCAGCCACCTTAGCACTTCATTTTTAAAATGAGTGATAATTGGTAAGACTTTAGCATTCCTATTTAAAAGATAAGGAAGTACAGATTCAGGGAACTTCAGGACTTCATCAAGGTTACCCAGACAAGCCACACTTAGAGCTTCTTAGATTATGAGTAGGTTAAATAATTGAATGACAGAACTAAGATCCATTTCAATAAGACCCACAGTTTTAGTGTTTGGAGATATGTGTGTGTGTGTTTGTTTGTGTATAGATATATATTTGGATTTGGGGAAGAGGATGTTTCTAGTTTTGCTTTCATTTTGAAAGATCTGTCCAGATTTTTATGAAATGGAATTGATTGGAACATTGACAGAAATTCCATTTTGTGCTATGGAAGAGTGCAGAAAATTTAGGGCCTAATTCTATGATTTGCAGCTATGATGAAGGTAGTTCTTCATGAATCATTTGAACTGTAAGATTATACAGGAGAAAGTGAAACTATTTGGTCACCATCATCACATTCTTAGAAATGAAATTTGCAGCATGAACATTTGATACCTCACACCCTTCTTCCACACCCTGCCTATATGGGGCCTTTTCTGTGTGTAATAATATACGAATAGGCCCAGAATCAGTACAGTTAATCTCTTCTACGTCCCAGGGTGTTAAATCCTCCATTAACTCAATTCTTGTTGAAGCATAGAAAGAAAATGCCCTGGAAAATATCCTGGTGATTATATTTTTCCTTATGCAGTCTGAACCCAGGTATCATTTATAGAGGCAACATACGATTATATAGGAAAACCTGTAAATACCACAGGCAGACTTTCATAAATTCAAAGTATTAAGGGATAGAAAGTGGTCTTAAAATGAATCTAACAAAGCCTATTATATGTATATAGTTTTTATTTAAGATATGAAATCAGCTAGATTCCTATCTTTTCAACAAGAGAACATCCTAAAAAACAGTATATTTAAATTAAAATATCATAAATAATGTTAATTTTCTGTGAAAAAATTGGAAGGAGTATGTCTAATGATAATATAGTAATTGGAAGGGGAACTCGTCAAAGAAATGAACTAAGGGATAGTGCAAAAACATCATAATGAGAAATGAAACAGCACACCAGAAATTAGAAGCAGACATTAATAAGAATTAATGTACACACACACAAACACACAAATAACAACTTCAGAATGAAATCACATGACAGCATATGTCCTTAAGTGTGTAAAAGGGTCTCTGACTCATACCTGTGGTCAGATTAGCTCTGAAGATGGAATAGGGTCAGATGAGGATAGTTCTAACGGCATTAGATTCCAAAAATCCATGAAGATGTTCAGTCGGAGTTCTTTCCTTTGGGGCCATGGTTATAGGTCACATACATGCTTCCCAGAAATATATCTTAGTAATTTGTCTGAAGAAGACATAGGTTGGCAGGTTTCTACTTTGGGGCATAAAATATTTAGAACATTTCTAGGATTGCTGTAAAATTTTGAATTTCCTACCATTTTCATATGTTTATGACCATTATCTTCTTGATCACAAAATTATCCCAAAGATGGAGCCAGAAGGAAGTTACTTTGCAATCCAAGTCATGTGTTAAGTAGTAGAGAGTGGTCAAGAAGCATCGACAGGAAAGTGCTCACTAGTAGTCTCTTAAGTATATTATTCTTTCATGGAATTCTTTTATGGAAGTGTAGTGATTAGGTCGTATCTTCATCTTATAAATCCCACACTGCCAAATCCCAAATTCTGTCAGTCGTTCGTTCAATAATTAGCACCGACAGTGAGATTTATTAATTCCCTGATGTATCAAACTTCACCAGCTGTCTTGAAGTTGCAGAGCATAATGGTAGGATCTCAGAATCATACCTGTGCCTGACTTTCACATGGGGATAAACACTAGATGATGCAAATTAAAAATCTTTTAAATGAATTAGATCTACTATACAATTTTTGGGTTATCTTAAGGTGATGTGAAGCTAAATTTCTGTGATAATAACTTCCATTTTGTGTTTTCTAGATATTACTGGAATAGATTTATAAAAAAAGTGAAAAAAGTAAATAATTAAAGAAAAACTTGTGCTATATTTTTATCCACATCAAATTTCACCTGTTCTTGTGATGAATACACAATTTGTTCAGGCTTTTCTTTATTACTCAGCTCTGTTTAGGGAATATTTCCTAAAGCAGTGATATTTTTAGAGATATTTCTTTTGCTATTTGTGTAGTACTTTATAAGAGATAGATATTTGATGAAAATTGGAAATTTGAATTCGTCATTTTAGGGTTTCACCCTGGAAAGCATTTGTGTGATAATAATACTGTAAACTATATTGTTCTATCTTTATAATAATCAGTATTCTCACATGTTTGTGGTTTATTTATCTGGTACTGAAAGGGAAAGTGTCCTCTGTTAGACAAAGTGTGTATGACTCTTTACTCCAATTTAGAAGCTTTAGGAGTTTCCACAATTTATTAAGACGTTTTCATAATGGGTCAGTTTCCAGAAGACATCCACTAAGGTTCAGCTCTTCACATGAAAATTAAGAAAAAAAATACATTTAGAAAGATGGCACTTTAAATCTGTGACTTTAATGCAGCAGGAGTGCTGCCTGAATCTTTGTAAAAGCAAGCAATACCGAGAAAATTGATATGGTTAAGAGATTAAATAAAATATTTAAAAATAAGGCTAAAGAAGGGAAGGTCTTCTCATGATTCTCTGTTGCCTCATAGACTTTGGTTTCTGTTTTATGCCATGCAATGTTTACCGCCACAGTCAGTGAAAAGAATTTGTGTATTTAAATGTTTCTGCTGTTATCCAGAAAAACTGTGAAGCGCTGCTTCAAGAGGTAGATGAGTATGATTTTTATTTTGGTGAGTACAGTTGTACTAATACGATGTCTAGTTAGGGCAAAGGATGTTTATTAAGGCCTACTGCAAGTCTGTGATTAAATTCATGCCACAGAGAAGCAAATTTGTTTATTCTGAAATTTACTTGCTCATGTGAAATTGTTCTACATCTTTTCCAATTTGGTCCTGGAGGGCTACTTTAGTCTTTTTTTTCTGCTACAGTGAGGTCCGTTTCAATAGTTGCCATGGCATAAAGAAGTTTGAATATTTAGTAATTATGAGAATTCCCACAAGATCATTCACCACTTACTCTACCTTTTTGTCTTGGGTTTTGTTTGCTGCTCTGTGCATGGTGTTTTTTCCAGCAGACAATGTCAGAACAGGATTATTCCTCACTCTCTCTTATTCTCTGGAGTGTGAGTCACAATAAAACAGAACTCGTGGGCTTCCCTGGTGGCGCAGTGGTTGAGAGTCCGCCTGCCCATGCAGGGGACACGGGTTCGTGCCCCGGTCCAGGAAGATCCCACATGCCGCAGAGCGGCTGGGCCCGTGAGCCATGGCCGCTGAGCCTGTGCGTCCAGAGCCTGTGCTCTGCAACGGGAGAGACCACAACAGTGAGAGGCCCGCGTACCGCAAAAAAAACCCAAAAAAACAAAAAAAAACAGAACTCGTAATCCATTACGTTTTCTAACAATTAGAAAAATAACTGGTAAGCCTCTATCTGTGCTCTCTCTTCCTCCTTCCTCACCAAAAATATATTACAGCAATTGGAAAGAACAGTTTGTCTCCTTGAAAGCAGAGGATGAACAAGGATACTAGCTCCTGTATTCCTATCTTTTAGTTTACAGCTGGATAAGTATGAAGAAATAAAGATGATAAAAGGCAATAAATGTATGTGTACATCCCAATATGAAATAATGTTTTACCAAATGATAAAGTGGCTTTTTCTTTAAAAGGTCACTGTTTCCATAACTGTTATTTATTATTGCAAAATCCTTTGGAGAAAACAAAAGACATGATGCTATGTGTACCCCATTGCCCACCTGAGAAAACAGAGGCACAGACTGATAAGGAACTCACTCAAGAGGATGCATGTGACCGTGACAAAAGAGGGATTCAAACCTTTGGAGTTCCAGCTTGCTTGTCTTGATACTGCACCGTTTTGCCTCCTAATATATATATTTTTCACAGTCCAGGAAAACAAGCAATGTTTTCAGTGAGCTAGTAATGTAAGAAGTTAATAAAGGTCTAAAGAGGCTAAACTGCAGTAGTGGCACAGAATAGAATATCTAACTTAACCTTTTGTCGGCATATTTCCAAAGGCAGAGACACGCTTTATAAACTAGAACAACCGCACATAGCAAAGGAATGACTTTAATTCATCTCACTGCAGATGGAAATATAATGTGCTAGTATTTCCATATTTGTATTTCCTCTTTAGTTGTAAACTCAGCTTTAAAATCTTACTATAGTGAAATATTAAAATATACTGAGAATATATGATATGTATATATTTGACCATCAAATCTATACACATAAAAATGACTGTAATCTGAGTGATGGGATTAATGTAAATGATTTCTTCTGAGTAAAACATGAGGATATATTTAGAACCATTTAGGTTTAACTTTTATGTATGGAAGCAAACTTGGAGATCTCTTATAACACTTCATTTGAAGAAGAGAAAAATAAGGTCCAGAAAAGTGAAATGAGTTACCAAAGACTATCACATCTATATGTCTACCATAGATGTAATTTATAATAGAAATCAGTTAAGTATTGCATCTGTATTTTGAAGGTAAGAAGACGTTTCTGAGTTTCTGAGACGATCTGATAAACAGTGGTCTGGAAATTTCCCATTCAGTACTATTTTTGGAGGGGATTTCTTCCAGGAAATGTTTTTCTTTGTAAGTAGCAGGAAGAACAAGTCTTTAATCTCTCTTATTCTGTGTAAGCAAGAGTGCATTTATGTGCTTGTGTAGATAGATGGATGAATGGATAGATGATAGATAGATGGCATATATTAAAGTCTTAGAGGTCATAGAAACATTGTTTTGGAAGAAAAAACATTTTAATTAAGTACTGAGGAGTAAATAGATGATTCCAAGTGGAATAATAAGGAGAAGAAATGTAAACATGGGGCAGTAATATGTACAAAGACACAAACATAAAAACACTAGTTTATTCAAGATATTCAAAACAAAAGGTTATTTGAAATGTCAGGTATAAGTAAGAGACAATGAGATTGAAGAAGTAGTTTAAAGGCAGATAATGAAGGATCTTTTATGAGAAGTAATGGATTTGAAAATTATAGCTAGCAATGCAGTAGAATTAGCTTAGGTTTTTTTTTTTTTGCGGTACGCAGGCCTCTCACAGTCATGGCCTCTCCCGTTGCGGAGCACAGGCTCCGGACGCGCAGACTCAGCGGCCATGGCTCACAGGTCTAGCCGCTCCGCGGCATGTGGGATCCTCTCGGACCGCAGCACGAACCCGTGTCCCCTGCATCAGCAGGCGGACTCTCAACCACTGCGCCACCAGGGAAGCCCTAGGTTAGGTTTTAAACAGAGACTAGTGTAGCAGCAGGTAGGGGAAAGACCAGAAAGGGGAAATATTGACAACAGGAAGTTCAAAAAGGAAGTTGCTATAATGATTCAGACAAGAAATGATAAGAATCTGAACAAAGGCAGTAGCAGTGGGGGCAGAGCAGGATAAACAGAAATAGGACATGTTTTAATTGTTGAATGTGTTAAGACTTCTTTGCTAATGTTATATCACCTGTGAAGAGCATAGAGGAATCAAAGATGATACCATCATATCTAACTGGATATCAGAACATCAGTAACTGAGATAATGAGTATGGGAGAAACAGATTGGAGTGAGAATGAAGGTACTGAGTACCATATTTGATGTCCTAAGTTTTGGTTGCCAGTATTATTGGATTGGGAGCTCAAGAGCTCAAGAGCTCTCTTGAACAAAAGAAGAGATAAAGATCTGAGAATCACTAGTCATGTTTTGGTAGAAGCAATCATGAAATTATCCCAGGTAGTGTGTACAGAGAAATGTAAGAAGGCCAAGGACAAAATCTCAGAGAATACTACAATGTGATAATGAGTGTTGAAAGTGGAGCCAATAAATGAAAAAGAAATAGTATTTTCATCTAATAGGAAGTAAGCTAGGCAAACATGATGTCCAAGATTCATAGGAGAAGAGAATTTCAAAAAGTTAGAATGGTGGGGCTTCCCTGGTGGAGCAGTGGTTGAGAGTCCGCCTGACGATGCAGGGGTCACGGGTTTGTTCCCCGGTCTGAGAGGATCCCACATGCCACGGAGCAGCTAGGCCCGTGAGCCATGGCCGCTGAGCCTGCGCGTCCGGATCCTGTACTCCACAACGGGAGAGGCCACAACAGTGAGAGGCCCGCATACCGCAAAAAAAAAAAAAAGTTAGAATGGTTAACAAGGACAATTGTGTTAATAAGAGTCAAAGAGATTAACGATTGAATATAGATCATTTGGGGATCATTGTAAAGTGAGGGATCATTGTAAAGTGAGTAAAAGCATTTCCAGACTGGAAGGGAGCAGAAAAGATTGTAATGGATTAAAATATATTAGCATATGAAGTATATAAACTAAAACTAGACTTTAGTAATATTAGTCAAAATGTAAATTAATGAGTATTAATTAAATTTTCTTTTTATTTACTGTAGAGATTATTGTATGAATGAGGCAACAGATCAAGGAAAAAGTATTATCAATTAAGAGAGATATTCCCACAAATTATATTTTATGTAAAGTTGGATATTATAAGTTAGAAAGAATTCGCTGACAACATTGTTGGTGGGTTGAAAAGTTGAAATTATGTCAAAAATAGAAGATAACATCACAGTTATATAAAAAAAGGCAAAGGGTTCTCCTTAGGGAGAAGGTGATAATTATTTCTAATGGTCTATAAATGAAAAAAATTTTGTTTTCAATAACTTTTTTGCTTAAAAAATCTATGAAAATAAAGTTCTTCAGTATGAGGCTGAACTATAGAAAGTACCTAAAAGCAATCTTGTCAATCCACTCAGTTATTTTTGCCTTATTTTATATCTCTTTGAGGTCTGTGTGTTTCTCATGTATAATAAGAAAACTGAGATTTTTGAGATTTATGAAAATGAGAGTGACATGGGTACTTTCTTTCTGCATCAACTTTGGCACAGGAGAACGAGTTAGAGAGTGGGCCCGATCAGCATGCAGTGGGCTGCACGCTGGAGGGGGAATTCATTTTCTTTGCCTAAGAATCTACTTAGTTTTCGTAAAATTGGCAACTTCCTAAAAATAAGATAAAAAAATATATGGCTTATTCTTTCTTAAACTAAGGAGATAGAGCGAACCACGAGTCATTTTAAGTTTGGTGCATGAATACGCGTCATAGTAAAACACTGATAATAAAACATTCCACATTCTTTTTTTTTGACTGTGCTGCATGGCCTGTAGGATCTTAGTTCCCCAACCAGGGATCTAACCTGTGACCCGTGCAGTGGAAACATGGAGCCTTAACCTCTGGACCACCAGGGAATTCCCAAAACATTCCATATCCTTAACAGTGCTAATTTGTTGGAGGACCACATTGTATCACTGAGATGACACTAGATTATAATTAAGGAGTCTGAACTTCAGCCCCAACTCTGTAAAAAATTCTATATAGAGAGGAAATTATAATATTTTAAGGACTTAGTTGTCCTTCATTGTATATCAAAAGCTTAGGACGTAATACTATGCAAGAATCCCTCTAATTCTAAAATTTTGCAAGTTACAAAACCCAGGACAGACATCATATTTTCTAAAGGCAGTAGTATTAAACTAGGTTAGTATTTTTTTTTTTTTCCATTTACCAGAATGTATTGGGGTGGCCCAAAAATTTGTTCAGGTTTTTCCATAACATCTTACAGAAAACCCCGAACGAACTTTTGGGCCAACCCAATAACATACATAAAATGCACAAATTATAAATTCACAGTTTGATAAATTTTGGCAAATGATACACCAATCAAGATATGAAACACTTCCATCACTTCAGAAAGCTGCTTCTTCCTCTTTACAGTACCCATCCTACCTCAGGCAATCACTTATCTGCTGTATCAGTATAGATTAATTTTGGATATTCCAGAACTCCATATAAATAGAAAAATATCATTTGTACTCTTCTGTCTCTGGCTTATTTCACAGAGTATACTATTTTTGAGATACATTCATCCTTATTACTGCATTTATCAATAGTTTATTCCTTATTGTTGAATAACACACCATTGTAGGAATATACCACAATTTGTTTTCCACTCTCCTGTTGATGGAAATTAGAATTGGTTCTAGTGTAAAGCTTTTCATTTATTTATTTATTTGACTGCGTCAGGTCTTAGCTGTGGCATGCGAGATCTTTGTTGCAGCACACTGGCTTCTCTCTAGTTGTGGCGCTCGGGTTCTCGAGTGCATGCGTTCAGTAGTTGCAGCGTGCAGGCTTAGTTACCCTGCAGCATGTGGGATCTTATTTCCTTGACCAGGGATTGAACCTGCGTCCCTTGCATTGGAAGGCGGATTCTTAACCACTGGACCACCAAGGAAGTTCCAAGGCTTTTCTTTTTTGAACTTATATTTCATTACTCTTGTCTAAAATGTCTAGGACTAAAACTACTAAAATACTTTCCAGCATTGATGAATCTTCTAGTTATACCACATGCTTGCCAGCACTTAATTTTAAATTTTTATTAAATTATCAAATGGTTGCCATTATTTTAAAATTTAATCATTCTAGTAAGTGTAAAAAAATATTCTCAGAGTGAGTTTAATTTACATTTCTCTGATGACTGAAGTTGAGCATAGTTGTGCTTAGAGCTGTTAATGAAATCTGTGTCCAAACATTTTGCCCATCGTTTTATTTAGTTATTTGTCTTCTTATTGTTGAGTTTCTAAATGTTCCTTATGGATTCTGGGTACAGTTGTGTGTGTGTGTGTGTGTGTGTGTGTGTGTGTGTGTGTGTGCATGTGTGTATACATATATTACATATACATATGTGTATATATTTTTTCTTCCAGTCTTTGGTTTGTATTTTTAATTTTATAATAGTATCTTTAAAAGAAAAATAGTTTTTAAAAAATTTATTTTATTGAAGTACAGTTGATTTACAATGTTGTGTTAATTTCTGCTGTACAGCAAAGTGATTCAGTTATACATATTCCTTCCCATTATGCTTTATCACAGGCTATTGAATATAGTTCCCCGTGCTATACAGTAAGACCTTGTTGTTTATTCATCCCATATATTATAGGTTGCATCTGCTAATCCCAAACGCCCAATCCATCCCTCTCCCACCTCCCTCCCCCTTGGCAACTACAAGTCTGTTCAAAGAGCAATAGTTTTTAATTTAAATTAAATATATTTAACTCTCTAATGGTTAATACTCTCAGTGGTATTCGTCTCCTGCCTATGTTATGCAGTGCTTGCCTACGTCAAGTTTGTGAAGATTTTCTCTTTTCTTATTGACCCATTTCAAATTACTTTTGACAATGGTCAACTTAGGAATTGAGGTTCATTTTTTATTTTCTGTGCAGATATTCAGTTGCTCTAGAGCCACTTTCTGAAAAGACTATTCTTTCTACATTCACTTACTTTGTAACCATTGTCAAAAGTCAATTGGCCATATAACATTAATTGACAATATTTCTATACTGTTTAATTGACCTATACTTCTGATAGAACACAAAGTCTAGATTCTTATTTTTTGTAATGTTAAAAATAAGTCTGAAGATCAGATAGTATAAGTTCTTTAATTTAATCCTACTTTTTCAAAATGCTTGCTAACCTATATTCTTTGCATTTCCAAATAAGTTTTAGAAACAGTTTGTCAATTTCTATAATATCTGCTGATATTTTGATTGCTATTTTGTTGAATCCATAGAAAAATTGGGGCATAATGAATATCATAAAAATAATAAATTTTCAATACATGAATATGGTATATCTTTCCATTTATTTAGATCTTTATAAATTTCCCTCAGCAATGTTTAATCATTTTTAGTATAAAGGTATTCTATATATTTAATATTTTCCATAACAGTTTATGTGTTTGATGCTATTGACTTTTCAAAATTTTATTTTCCAATTTCTTTTTGCTAGTATTCAGAAGTAAAATTGATTATTGTATTTGACCTTGAATCCTGTGATATTGCTAAATTCAATCAATATTTTCTTATATTCCTTAAGTTTATATCCCAGTTAGATAGATATACTATCTATATAAATAGAGACAATTTTCATTTTTTCTTTCTGATTTTTAAAAATGAAAGCTTTTCTTGCCTTATCAAACTAGATAATACTCCAGTTTAATATGTAATAGGAGGGGTGAGAATAAACATTCTTGTATGATCACATGATTTTTCTTTTTTATTCTGTTAGTATGGTGAATTGCAATGATTGATTTTCATAAATTGACTCAATCTTATAATCCAGGGAATATGATTATGTGTTCGTGATGGATTATCCTTTTCATCTATTTTATTATTCAATTTGTTAACATTTTGTTTTAGATTTATGTGTCTATTCTAATGAAGGATATGGTAGATCACTTCTTTTCTTTTAATAATCTCTTTGTCAGGTGTTGGTATCAGGTTTATGCCAGTCTCATAAAATGAAATCAGTTCTGTTTTGTTTTCTGGTAAAATCTGTGAAAGCTTGGAATTAAATCATTTAAGAATTTTATTTATAGGATGATTTTTGTTTTGAATTCAATTTATATAATAATTTTTAAAGTTCATTTTCAAAATTTGTGGGTTTTTTTTGCATAAAATTATTAATATTCTCATTTTATTCTTTTAATATGCATAGGATCGTTTGTGATGTCTCCTCTTGCATTCCTAATATAGATAATTTACGTTTACTCTTTTTATTCTTAATTAGCATTTCTAGGTGTTTATAAACTTTATTAAAATTTTCAATGATTGGCTTTTTTATATGTTGACTTTCTTTGTTATCTGATTTCTCTTTTTTGGCTTTTATTTATAGAAACTTATATCATTTATCTTAGCTTATATAGGCATTAAAAGTTCTAAATTTCCCTCCCGGTACCTCTTTAGCTGCATCCCAGATATTTTGACATATTTTATTTATATTATTATTCATTTCTGAATATTTTCTCATTTACCTTAGAATTTCTTCTTTGATCTATAGGTTATTTGAAAATGTTTAATTTCCAAATATCTCTTTCTTGTTGGTTGCTAATATAATTTTGTTGTGATGTAAAAGACTACTTTATAGGATTTAACCTTTAAAATACATTTAGACTATTTCATTGGCTTAGCACGTTTTATCTTGGTGAATGTTCCAAGTGTACTTGAGATTATGTTTGTGTGTGTGTGTGTATGTGTGTGTGTGTATGTGTATGTGCTCTGGAGGTGTAATGTTCTGTAAATGTCAATTAATTCCAGTTAGTCTTTAATGTTCAGACTTTCTAAACATCCACTGATTTTGGGCTGGAATAGGGTGGGGTATTGCCAAAAAGATTTTTTGTTGTCAGACTGCCCTTTTCCCTGTCCTTTGGCTAGGAGGAAGATGCTTTCCTTGGAGTGTTTTGTTTGTTCCTATTGACAGGTCCAAGATAGAGGCTTCTCCTACCTCCGCGCCCCCTCCCCAGCCAGGCTATAAGGATGACAACAAGGGAACTCAGAAAATGTACCACCATGTTGTTCCTAAAATCTCAAGGTTCTAGGAAGCCTATCATCTTCTTTTACCTTTGAAAGTGTTTCTGTGCTAATTTGCTGTTATGCCAGAGTTTTTTAGTTATCAGAAGGAGATCGTAGGAGAAATGAGGTCTATCTTGGTCAATCAGAGTCCAATAATTCTTTGTAATTCTAGTCCTCCAGCTGCAACACTCAAAAGACTAGAACTTCCCCTCCATACCCCACATGGCTTTGGTGAGCGAGCAGGGAGCTTATTTTCCACCCCCCACCCAAAGCAGGCAGTGCCCCTACGTAGCATTTGCAGTGCTGCTCAGGGAGGTAATCTTCCGTCCTCCACTCTGGGTAAACAGATTGTGCCCCAGTTTACACAATTTAGTGTCAGTGGGGTCTAACAGTGATCTGAACTTCCACCTTAGTCTGGTAACAATATGACTAAATAAAGCAGCTGGAAGCAGCGCTGGTTGGCATCCCTATCCCTGGTGTCTGCGTGCCCATAGGAGCTGATCTTCAATAGGTGAATGGTTGAACTAATTGGTACACGTTATAAAATTGCATAGAACTAAAACACACACACAAAAGTACATGCAAACTAGTGAAATCTGAGTAAGGTATATGGATTTTATCCACATCAGTTCCTTCGTTGTGACATTGTACAATGGTTATAACCAATAGGGAAACTGATACGATATCTAGAATCTCTTTGTATTATTTTTTATAACTGCAAATGAATCTATAATTAAGTAAAAATACAAACAAAGTTAAAAAATAAACAAGCCTATGATCATGCCCAACAGCAACAATAGAATATCACTAAAATCTCTCTACTCTGGGACAAAATTCCAACATCTACCAGCAACACTTAACCTCTACTATCTCTGTTCTCTTCTCAACTCTGTAGCATCTGCTTTCTGGTAATCTTTTTATAGTCTCACCCTATGTGTTCATAGCCCAGCCCCCAACGCAGGATTCCCAGGAAACCTCCTCACATGGATTTCTGTGGCTCCAATACTATACCTCCCTCCTCTTCCAAAGATCAACCCTGAGTGTTGTGGTGTTTACCTCTGAGTTCCCCTCTTTTAGGGACCACAGTGTTCTGCTGCTTGTAATCCAATGCCTAAAAACAGTTGACTCATAATTTTTTCCACTTTTATGATTGTTTTTTGTAAGAAGGCTATTCTAGTAGTAGTTAGCAATTATAGATGGTAACAGAAAATTCCAGGTTAGTTCTTAAATAGTTTTCTAGCACCAGTTAATGTTAGGAGTTTGGGAACATCACCGGAGTCTGTTTCCTCATTTATAAAATAATCCAAAAATCCCTTTAATCCCTTTAAAAATCCCTTTCTATGATCATCTAAATGAGCTACCATTCCTACTAAATACTACCCTTATAACTTTGTTGTGGGATTAACATTTTGCAGAAGATGAATAAACTATTTTTGGAATTTAATTATATAATTCTAAACTGGAGGTTAAGCTAGAATATACATGAGTCATAACATCTATACATTCAAAGTGTGTCATGAACTTCACAATGCATGGATTTATTCTCTTAATAGCAATAATGTTTCTCAAAGTTATATTTTCATTAAGAAAACTTAAAACATCACCACATATTATAGTATTGTAATTTAACAAAAAGAAGTGTGAAGTCCTCCATTATAATGACACATTTGAGAGAAACTGCATTTTGGTATGAATCATCCCACTAACACAAAAGAAGTTCTGTAAACAAAGATTGCTTCTCTTGTTCTTCTGTGAGATATTAGTACAAATTTGAAGGAAAATTATTAGTTTGCTCTGACAGTCTAAATACGTATTTCTCCAGGAAAAAAAAAAAATAAGGCTTAACCAATACTTTTCTCAAATCAAATTTATTTCAAATACAGTTATTCAACTAGAGTTATTTGGGATCATTAAATTCCTGCTTCAAAGTTACAAGATCAAAAGGAAAAAAAAATCTCAGATATAAACAAATTCTAAATTATAGATCATCAGCTTGAGAACCCGAATATATTGAATCTCACTGGACTGAAAATGCTTCCTAGTTGATTGATGTATAGTTCACCTTTATTTTTCCAGAATCCAGTGGGTGTACTGAGCTAAGCACCATGGTAGATACTAAAGGTATAGTAATTAGTACCTGTCCTTAGGTAGTTATAGTTTCATTAATGACAACAACAAAAAAGATGTGCTTACTTAAAAAATTACATATTAGAGAGCAGATGTCTTAGGGAAATAGCATGTTTAATGTCAAGAATGTTGTACAGGCAACAAGTGCTGTATCTTCAATATTTATATCTAGAGCTACTACCTCAACCTTAAATTTTCTCAAACTATTTAACCCTATGACCTTCATTCCTCTTCAGTTTAGTCACTTGGCAGTAGATTCAAACTGGCAGCATGTCAACATATGGAACTGTTCAACCCACAAAATTTTGAATTTGCAATGTCTTTATTCTGTTTTTGTTCTTTTCATAACTTCACTTTCTCTGTAACTCATCTGCCTCTTCCTAGCTACACGCATTTCTCTATTGTACCTGGATCTCATAGTCAGTAAAAAAGCCTACTCAAAAGCAACTTTTCTAGCTGCTGCTGAGGGGTCAGAAACAGTTTCTTTTATACTCTATATGACTTGGCTATTACACCAAAAATAAATAAATGAATAGATTCACAAACTGCGGCTAAGCTACCAGCTAGGCCCTCAGAGGCTGGGCTGCCCAGATACGAATCGCTTAACACATTGAATATCAAGTTAAAAGCATTGAGGCCTAAATGCAAATGCCTTTGTCATAATTGTGCTATAGCATGTTTAATATCTAAACATAGGCTTCAGCTACTTTAGAGGACAGCCTTAAGACAAAGGAAAAAAAAAATCTCACTTTTAAGTGACATTCACTGAGGAGTCTTAGACAACAAAAGGGAGATTGATTGTTTGCATGATCTCCTTACCAGTTCGGGCAGCTGTGCCATTCATTCAGTTATTCAGCAAAATTCCTTTACCTTGTTTTGGGTGTTGGTCACTATATAAATCACACAGATTACAAGAACTACAAAACTCTTATAAAGCATTAAAATAAATTGATGATGTTTGTTGAATAGTTGAACAATCACATACAGATTTAAAAGAGACTATATGCTCTGAGATCAGAATAGCAGATTTTGAACCCTAACCCTACCTTGGTCAAATTAATATATCTGTCTTTACCTCTTCTTCTTCAACTCTGTATATTGATAATTATCTACTTCTTACTCTTGCACAGATAAAATGAGAACATATATATTAAGTTATTAGAATGGTGCTTGTTCTATGTAAAGTGCTTAATGTATTTTGGCTGTAATTATCATCATTGTTATTATTTTTCTAATACTATATTACATAACTATTAGTTTACTAGATACAGGGAGAAATAGATACATTTCCTCCTATCAGATAAGTTTCTCAGAGAACACAGCACTAGAGCTGAGACTTGAGAGGTATATGGGAGATCTTCTGATGGATGAATAGAGAGAAGACAAGAACAAGCCAGAAAAGGAGTTAAGAGCCCATCACAACATTTGTGGGGAAAGGTGACGTGTGCCTAAAATAAAGAGAGGAGGAAATAAATTAGAGATATTTATGATGTATACTGATACCTTGTAGGCTTGATAAGTTGGAGTAAGTAAATGGGAGCAAAATCCAAGTCCCCCGTTTTCTGGCTTAAGTAACATGGACAGTATTTTTCTTCATTGCAATTGGATACACAGGTAAGGAGGATATTGATGAGAAAATTAGAGGAGAAATAACTAATATTGTCTGTGTTATATTGGATGCATATATCTGCAATCTGTTTTGTTTGAGGTGTTTAATGGAATGCTTACTGGGATGAGGCAGGTAACATAAATGAGGGAGATGGACTTTGTGCCAAATTGGACAACACATGCTCCACTACAGGGCACAAATACGGCTCAGCTCGAAAGGATCATTGCCGTGCTGGAATGTGGGGTCAGTGCTGCTAGATTTCCCTTTTTTTCCAAAAGAATTTATAATCTGCATTAAAAAAATTCTAAATATTGGTATGCAGTATATTTTAAATTATGTGATCTCTAAAATGTCCATGGTTCACATTCATCCCAAAGGTTTCTAGGTGGTGATAGATTCATCCATCCACCCATCTGTTTATTCAAAACATATTGATTAAATACTTCCTTAGCACCAAGAACTCTTGTAGGTGCCAGATATACATGAATGATTGATCTGAGTGCATGTGGTAGTTAACATTTTTGCCCCCCAAAATTACATAAGGAAAAGAAATAGATGGTTTGATTAGGTACTTGGGGAAACACTAGTGGGAATATTCTTGAAGGAATGCTCATAGAAAGGATAGGAAGAGAGTCAGGAAGAATTTGCATGATAGAAAATGATAACCTATTTTTAAGATAGATGCCGTGGTTAACAGAGGCAAAAACTAAGAAAAGACTAGTATACTTAGGAGTAAAATGTATGTGTAGTTGATTTATTAAGTGTGTTGATGGAACCCTTGGAGAAAACGGTTCAGAAAAATAATGGGGATGAAAGTCATCTTTTAGTGATTGGAGAATGAATGGAAGGTGGAGAAGTGGACATGATGAGTATAGCTTATTATTTCTCGAGGCTTGACTAGGAAAGAAAGCTTGGGAATAGTGCAGCAGGGAGTTGTAAACGCAAGGTTAAAGGAAGAATAGTTTTGTGAGATGTGAGAAACTTGAGCATGTTTTATATAAAGTCAGTGAAAAGAGGGATAATGATACAACAAAATAAGGGAGAAAAAAAAAAACTTAAACTAGAATTCCAGAAGAGACTACTTTGTAACAACCAAAAGACTCCTTTCCTCTTAATCTTCTCTGTGACCTTCAAATTATAATGCCTTGGGCTTCCCTGGTGGCACAGTGGTTGAGAGTCTGCCTGCCGATGCAGGGGACACGGGTTCGTGCCCCAGTCCAGGAAGATCCCACATGCCGCGTAGCGGCTAGTCCTTTGAGCCATGGCTGCTGAGCCTGCGCGTCCGGAGCCTGTGCTCCGCAGTGGGAGAGGCCATAGTGGTGAGAGGCCCGCGTACTGCAAAAAAAAAAAAAAATTATAATGCCTTATATCACTCCTACTCCTGATTATTGCTTCTAGAACTACTCAATTTTGCTAAAGAAAATTGAAAATATCATATATATGCATATATATGATAGGTACAGTTATGGATATTTTATAGATGAGGAAACAAAAGTTATGCCACCTGCCTCAAATTTTAAACTGGTCAGAAGCCAACTGGGTAGACATATATGGGTTTATAACATTTTATCTGAATGTTTAGCCATCAAATTACACTCAATTTCAGAGTCTGTATGTGGTGACAGTACCAAGAAAATATCACTTGTGAGGTGTTGCAGCAGCCAGCTGGACTTTCTCAGTGTGTCATCCATCCATTCATTCATCCATCTGTCAATCCAAAAAATACTTTTTGAGGACTTTCTCTGTCTAATTCTGAGCTGGGAGATGATTGAGTATAGACCTGACTAGGATCCACCTGCAACAGTCTTCTTTGACAGCAAATCCAAAAACTCATTTCACCACTGGATTGGGAGATCCCTTAGAGCAAGAATCGTGTCTTATTTGTATTTCTGTGCAGTCCCTGGCATAAAGTAGGCCTTAGGTAAATTTCATTTTGATGTATGATATGGCTCCTGTCTTCCTCTCCAACTTTATTTTTCATCAGTCTGCCTCTTAATCTCTAGTGTTCAGCTCCATGGGTCTCCATTTTGCTTCTGGAACATACCAAGTTTTGCCCTAGTACATCAGCAATTGTTCTTCCCTTTGACTCCAATATTCCTCCCCAGAAATTCTATTAGTTGGCTGAGACATATATATTACTTCTTAGCACCAATATGAATCCTCAGAATGGCCTTTCCTGACCACACTATCTAAAAAGAGACATCCTTTCACTCTCAAAGATATTACAAGTATCAATGCATCCCCACAATCTGCCTGCCATCGTTTACTCTCCAGAGACTTAAGGTAGTTTTTTTGTTTTGTTTTGTTTTGTTTTGTTTTCTGCAGAAAGTTTGATGTGCTTGGAAACTTATTATTAACATGTTTTGAGTTTTTAAAAAATTCTGAAAAGATTTTGCATCACTAGAAAAGTGCATTTTTAGATATTTTCTTAAAAATAAGACATTAAAAGTTTTTATTTTTAATAATAGTCTTCAAAATAAAAAATGTGGAGATCTATTTCCTGATAATACTCTGCCTCTAGGTTGCTGTTACATTTTTTTTTACAAATTTCTATTTCTGCTTCAATTCAATTAGTAAAGCTTTTATATATGGCTAAGAAACTTACAGGGAGAGGCTTAAGCATTAGGAGTATCTGACTCATTGACTCAAAGACTGCAAGGACTCTGCAATAGCAATAAAGGTCCCACATTTTCAGAAAATATTTGAGTTTAACAATTTTCTGAATCAAGAAACCTATCCTGTCTATAACCCATTTTTCTTTTTCTTAATTACATTTTTATATTCCAAACTTACAAAAATGATTAGTGCACATTATGAGGTAATTACCTTCCAACTTCATTTTAATTAACGATGCTATTTTTGGAGATAGTAGTGACACACATAACTCACATAGCTTCGATATTTATATTTTTGTTACTCTCTTTTTAACTCAAATGACTATTTTATTCCCTTCAGATTTATCAAAATCAGAGCTCTCCTGGGCTCCAACTTAGTATGCTAAGCTTTATTTTAGAGCAGATTTTTGTAGTGGAGAACATTAGAGGTTTATAATGGCTAAGTCAGCAGACCTTTAACTATAGTTACAATAAAGGGCATCTCAAGCGGAGAGATCATGCTCCTACAGAAATCTCCACAGTAATATCTCCAAGCTAAAGAGGAACAAGAGCCCCTGATTGGCACTTTGTTACTTGAATGGTCCCCCACTGATGAGGCAGAAAGGACATTAAGGATGGTTTTAGCACAATCTAAAATCTCGCTGATATCAGACTTAAAGCGGTGAAAGCCATAATGCCATTTCTAAAATATGCTCTGGAATCATGAAAGCTTTGCTTTCCAAGACACCCAGGACTTATTCTTCTTCCTACTTATTACTTGTAAAAGACCCTCTTCATCATTATGTCTCCTGTCTTCCACTGCTCAAGACAAACTAGGGAATCATCTTCATTTATATGCAGCACGTTCTTTCTGCTGCTGGTGCCACAATATAAATGTGTTTTATTAAAAATTAAAAATATTGGTTTTACTCTCCATCAGGATGAAAAGTGAAGTCTCATTTTCATTTTCTGTCCTGTTTTCTCACTCCCATCCTTCTTGCATTGTCCCTCAGGACACTGCTATTAACAGATAGGCCACATTCCCAGAGACCTTAAATTATGTCAGCCTTTCCTGAACTCTCAGTCATGAGACAATAAGAGAAGGCAAAGGACTTTTCAAAGGATAGGTAAGGAGATGCCATGCTCCACTGGGATTAAACCTTTTTCTTGATCTTGTGTCAGAATGATGCGGAGAGAAATATATGTGGTGTCTTATCATTTTACAGCACATGGCTCTTAAAAGTTGAAAAGGCTATTATACATTGAGGAAAGTTAAAGGCCCAGAGAATTACCTCACAGTATTCAATTCTCTTTGAAAAATAAAAATAACAGGGCATATTCTGGATGGTGTTCCCATGGAAGTTTGTCTGCTATATCGCATGCTTGTTTCCCTTTTGTAATGTTAACTTTCAGGCTCCTGTTGGTATTTTTGGAAAGCAAAGAAGCATGTATTCTGTTAGTTGCCAAAACTGGCTCCACAGAGCAGCATGCTTTGCCATTTGAAGGTTAAATTCCTTTCAAAGAGACTTGTTGGAACTGTTCTTCTCACTCCTATTAACTAGTGGAACTGTCTGACCTTTATAAGTGCAAGTCAATATTCACACTGTCAGAGGAGTATCAGTGGGAGTAATCTTTTCAGTCGCAGAGAGAAACAGTTTGCCACAGGCAGATCATGAACAGAGAGGGGGAGATGGTGAGCAGTGACATAAAACACTTTTAAGTGAATTCGAACAATGTCTTTGACACAGCTAGGAATTTTATTCAATTTTAGTTATAACAGTGCCTACTGGTCCGTCTAAACTGCAAAGGTGTCATTTTGAAGTAATAAAGACATAGAATGTGAAACGAAGCCTGTGAAACGAGCTCATCCCTTTTTATTTGTACCTTTGAGAACACAGGTGGCTCTTTCTCCCAAAATATACATCTCTGAAAACCGTTCAGAAATGAACATTATTATTTTTAATGAGCACCAATGATCCTTCTTCCCTCCACACAAGACTTAATACTGGGGTGATATTTTAATAAACTTGAAAGAGGGAATTCTTTTTTTTTTTTTTTTTTGCCTTTTGTACCCCAAATTGCCATGAGTTTAACTTCAAAGCAATTTTTTCGAGTAAGTCATTTTCCAATGTGATAGTCACAAAATAAAAGTAAGGAAGGGAACACTATAATGTTGGTTTAAATTTCAGTTGGCTTTCTCTTCATTAATATATCATTATAATTACATGTGTGATCAAGTATGCTATTACAGGGCTTATTTTAATAAAAGCATCTATCAACAGGCTTATATTTTAAAGATTGAGTAAAATATTCAGTTAAACTATTCCTATCAATGGATAGAACATACTTTAAGAATGAAAAGAAATCTTGAATATTACTTAAGTGTGTTGTTGTTAGTGGAAATAATGCAGTAAATTTGAAACTATTTCATTTGTATAATAGAATTGAGCAAATGATTTAATATATCGATATCACTGGGAATTAAGTTCTCGCTATGGAAAAAAGGAGATACGATAGAAAATGGAAGGAAAAAGAAAACTTTTGTGTTCTTTATTTGGAGATCAGAATAAAACATAATTTAATATATATGTATAATGCATATAGGTAGGTACACAAATATATATAATTCTAAACATTTATGAATGTAATTTTATAATTATATATAGGAAAGTACTCAAACACTGATGGGAATGAATTGACAGATGAAAGATGTTAAGAGGACTCTCACTGGCCAAATTTAGGACATACTAAGTATGAAAATAAGCAATGATAGAAATGGATGATGATACTGAATTACAATCAATCCATTAATTTATACTGACAGCTATTAAAAAAATAAAATTTAGGGTGACAGATAAATATCTTATTTACAAAAAAATAATAAGGCCAAATAAACCATTAAATATAGAAGAAATTATAGAGATAGCACATCACCATTTCACAACCACCATAGTAATAATAGACTCAGGAAAAAGTCATCAATAGATGATAAAAACACTGATAAGATATCAGTAATATTTGTAAGATATCTTTGAAAAACAGGATATGCATGCAGGCTCAATGCATCGTTTTATAAATTATTTATTAATTACCAAGGGAAGAAGTACCTTTTCAACAGATATATCTGGTGAAGACCATTTTAATCACATGACTAAATATCACCTATAATACAAATTGACATCATGTGCTTTGCAATATGATGAACTATTCACCCAGGTAGTACTTCCACCTAAATTTCTTAACCTGAATCTAATCAGGAAAAAAATGAAGAAACAATTATAAAACCCAAATTAAGGGATATTCTGTAAAACAATCTAGAATAGACTCTCTAAAAATGTCAACATTCTGTTGTTTTTAAAAAAAGAAAAAAGTCTGTGGGAAGTTTATAATTTAATGGAAACTAAAGAATATATGATAACTGCATGAAATGTGCAAACCTTATTTGCATTCTGAATCAAAAAAGGTTTATAAAACACATTACTGGGATAATTGATAGTAGGTAGAATTTAATATAGGCTATGTATTAGATAATAGTATTGCATCAGTGTTAAATGTCCTTTCTATGACAATTTTATTATGGTTATGGAAGAGAATGTCCCTCTTCTTAGATGATTAATATTTCATGCTGAAGTAATTAGAGATGAAGTGTCACAATATTTGCAACTAATGCTAAAATTGTTTATTAAAGAATATGCAAGAGAGAGAGAGAAAGGCTGAGAGAGAGAATAGGACTGAAAGAGACAAAGGGAGAAAATTAGTAAAATATTAACAATTGACATATATAGGGAAAAGGTATTTGCTGTTCTTCAAACATCAAAAAGTTCCTGCAACCTTTTGATAAATTTAAAGTCTTTCAATATAAAATTTGTGAAAAAAAAAAAAAGCACAGTGATTTTTTTAACTGTTGTATATCCCCCATAAAAGAATAAAAAGATTGTTAATGTATCACATTATATCTTTGTATTACTTATAATATGATGTCTAACAATAAATTCCTTATAAGATATAGTAATTTATGTAGACAATTCAAATCACCATAGAAATTTAGAGCTACAAGGGTTTTGAGAGTCAGAGAAAATTGTAGAATCATAAATTCCCACTTGCTATGTATTAACCTTTTGATCAGGTTTTCTCTTTCCTGTATTTTAAATCTCTCTTCGTTTATTTTTCTTTTCAATCAGCATTTAACATGCTCTAGTTTCCCTCAACTTAAAAAATAACCTCCTTTTCTCAATCCAAAGCCTGCCTCCAGATGCCACTTATCCTGCTTTCCTCCTTCACATTTAAACCTTCGATTCACTCTCCTCACCTGAGACCCCTTCCACACACACAACTCACCACTCTACTGGCACAACTCTTGTCAAGGACACCAGTGACTACCTTGCAGTCCTTTTCCTTCTCTTGCTCACACTCTAGAGATCATTTAACAAGGTTAATTTCTTTCTTCTTCAGGAGGGAAAAATCAAAGGGAAAAAATAAAAAAGAAACTTCCCTTAGCTTCCACATTTCTTTCATTATTTTAGGTCTTTTATTATCAGTCTCCTTCGCAGTTTCTATAACTGCCCTGGTTCCTTAAGTGTTTGTGATTGACGGATATCTCTCCTAGTGGTGTTTTTTTTCCTCTCATAATATCTAGCAAATATTTCGTTTGATTTTATGTTTTCAGTAACCACCTATATGCAGGAGGCTATGGAATCTAAGCAGAACAAACATCTGTTGTAATTCAAAACTTTTATTTCCTGTTTACTATAAGCTATTTTCTTTTGGATATCTTGCAGATATCTGAAATTGAACATGTCCAGATTTTGTAATTCCATTAATGTACTCTATAGTAATGGAATGTTTCTTATTCAGAAATAATTATAAAATGCCTACTACAGGCCAGGTTCTTTCCTAGGAGCTTGTATTCAACAGGCAACAAAAGAGAGATTCTTGACCTAGCAGAGCTTACATTTAATTGTCCAGAAATCTGAATGGCATCTTTAATGTAATTCACTGCCCCATCAAATCAGATATGCCCTCAATTCACTTTTAATCTGTTCATTTCTCTGTGAGAATAATATATTCCTATTCTCCTTTTTCTATAATATTAAGTAATTAATAGAATCAGTTTTAAACTCATGCCAAGTTTAAACCCATGCCAATTGATCAATTATAACTTCACATTAGTAATCATGCTTCTGAAAACCAACCAATTAGTAGCAGACAGTTATCAGTGCCACAGTCGACATCCCCCACCCCCTTGAAAGTCTGCCAAGTCCTGAACATGTTATTTTGTTCCATTTTTTTTTCTCAAAGCCTATGAAAGATCAAGAATTTGTTTTGTTGAGAGGTACTATGTCTTACATGCACAGCTCTCCCTTGATTACCAAGAAAAAATTCAGCTTTTTTTCCTGATATTGAATGTTGACATCTTCCTTCCACATTTCCACTCTCATTATCATTACTTTAAGCTGTACATTAGTCATATCCACCAGAGTTGTTGCAACAGCTCCTTCGTTGGTCCACCTGGCACTATCTGTTTCTCTTCTTTCTTTGAACCTCAAACAATTCATTCTGAGGCCAGTATTACCTTGATACCAAAAGTAGGCAGACACATCACCAAAAAATAAAATTGCATAACAGTCTATCTTATGAACAGAGAGGCGGAAATCCTCAACGAATATTAGCACACTGAATCCAACAATATATAAAAAGTGTTATATATCCCTTGGAAGGATGGACGGGTTTAGCATATGAAAGTCAAGCAAGGTAGCCCATATTAATAGAATAAAGGGCAAAACAACACTGTCATCTCAATTGATGCAGAGAAAGCATTTGACAAAATCCAACACCCATTCATGATAAAAACACTCGACAAACTAGAAATATAGGGGAACTTCCTCAACTTTATAAGGGCATCTATGGAGAACCAACAGATAACACTATGATTAATATGAAAGAGCAGATACTTTCTCTCTAAGATCAGGAAAAGTAAAAGATATTCACTGTTGTTGCTTTTATTTAATATTGTATTGGATTTCTAGCCAGAGCAATTTGTCAAGAAGAAGAAATAAACGGCATCAAGATTAGATAGGAGGGCTTCCCTGGTGGCGCAGTGGTTGAGAGCCCGCCTGCCGATGCAGGGGATGCGGGTTCGTGCCCCAGTCCGGGAGGATCCCACATGCCGCGGAGCGGCTGGGCCCGTGAGCCATGGCCGTTGGGCCTGCGCGTCCGGAACCTGTGCTCCGCCACGGGAGAGGCCACAACAGTGAGAGGCCCACATACCACAAAAAAAAAAAAGATAGGAAAAGTAAAACTATCTCTGTTTATGTTACCAACCAGGTCCTCAGACTCCTTAATCAATAGAAATTGATATGATGAATTCAGGCGAGGCCTTATTGGGGCTCGTGCTGTAGCACCAGGGAGCAAAACCAAGTAAGGGGTGCCCTTGCTAGCTCCCCAAGGGGGCAAGCTGACCCTTAAATGGGGTGAGGGTAGGGGCAGATCAGTGGGTTGGGCTGGAGGGGTGGCTTCAGTGGTCTGCCCACCCCCTTGGTGGTGCTGTGTGGAGGGATCATGCACAGTACCCTGCTTTTGCTCCTGACACCTCAGAAGTGGCAGTTGGGTTTTGGTCTTTTTGTATCCTGTTGTTCATAATTTGCCATAATTAGGGCATACATGCAGTTATGTTTAATTTCTTATAGTTTCTTTGTATTTTGTTGCTCAAGGAGATGTTTGTACAGGTGCAAGCACTGCAGCAAAGGGTCCCAAGTCCCAGCCTGTCTCATTGACGCAACATGAATGACATGATTTATATATGTACAATCCAGGGTAATCCACAAAAAAACTTTTAGAACTAATAAATGAGTTCAGCGAGGTTCTAAGATATAAGATCAATATAGAAAAGTCCATTGTATTTCTATATACTAGCAATGAACAATTTGGAAATTATATTAATAAAACAATTTCATTTCCAGTAGCATCCAAAACAATTTAAAATTCAGGGATATATTTAATAAAAGAAATGCATGACTTGTACACTCAAGACTACAAAACATCATTGAAAGAAAATAAAGAAGCCCTGGGACTTCCCTAGTGGTCCAGTGGTTGGGAATACACACTCCCAGTGTGGGGGCCCCAGGCCCTAGGATGCCTGATCAAGGAACTAGATTCCTCATGCCAAAACTAAAAGATCCCACATGCTGCAACGAAGATCCCGCGTGCCACAATTGAGACCCGCCACAGCCAAAATGAATAAATAAATAAATATTAAAAAATAATAAAGAAGCCCTAAATAAATGGAAAAATAAATCTTATGTTTATAGATTGGGAGACTTACTATAGTTAAGAGACTGATACAACCCAGATCTGATCTGTGGATTTACCAAAATCCTTATTAAAAAATCCCATTTTCCTCTTTTGGCAGAAATTGACAGGTTGATCCTAATAGCCAAAACCATCTTAAAAAGAACAAAGCTGAAGGACTTATACTTCCTGATTTCAAAACTTATTACAAAGTTTCAGCTATCAAAACACTGTAGTACTGAGATAAGAATAGCAGTTAAACCAATGGAACGTAATTGAGATTCCAGAAATAAACCCATACAGTATGACAAATGATTTTCAACAAGAGTTCCAAAACCATTTAAAGGGGGAAAAAATGGTCTCTTCAACAAATAGTGCTGGAACAATGGAATATCTACATGCCAAAGGATGAAGTTAGACCCCCTACCTCACTCCATATATAAACATCAATTCAGAATGTGTAAAAAAGCTAAAGGTAAGACCAAAAACTATAAAATTGTTAGAATAAAACATAGAGGAATACCATTGTGAACTTGGACCATGCAATCATTTCTTATATATGATAACAAAGTATAAGTAACAAAAGAAATTGTAAACTGGACTTCATCAAAATCAAAAAGTTTTATTCTTCAAAGGGCACGATCAAGAAAGTAAAAGCACTAGAGACTTTACCCCACAATATATAAAGATCTCTTTCATTTCAACAAAAAGACAAATAACTCAATTTAAAAATAGGCAAAGACCTGAAAAGATATTTCTTAAAGAAAATATAGAAATGGTTAAAAGTGCAAGAATGATGTTCAATATAATTAGTCATCAGAGAAATGCAAACCAAAATCACACTGAGATAACCACCCCTAAGATGGTTAAAGAAAATTTTTAAAGATATATAGTAAGAAGGCTGGCAAAAGTATGGAGAAAATGGTAACCCTCATACATTGTTGGTGGTAATGTAAAATAATACAGCCCATTTGAGGCGGTTTGTTCCTCAAATTGTTAAATCTATAGCTATCATAACCCAGAAAGTCCACTCCTAGGTACGTTTCCAAGAGAAATGAAAACCTACGTCCATATAAAATCTTGTCTGTGAAAGTTCATAATGGTATTATTATGATAGCCAAAAATGAAAACAAATATTCATCAACTGATGAATGGACAAACAAATGTGATATATTTATTCAGCCATACAAAGGAATGAAGTATTGATACATGCTATAGTATAAATGAGTCTTGAAAACATGATGCTAAATAAAATAATCCAGTCATAACAAACTTATTGTATGATTCTATATATATGAAATGTCCAGACTAGGCAAATGCGTAGAGGCAGAAATAGATTAGTGGTTGTTAGGGGCCGAAAAGAGGGACAGATGCAGAGTGAATGCTAATAAGCATGAGGTTTCTTTTTTTAGGATGATGAAAATATTCTGGATTAGATATGACCGTTGAACAACTCTGAATTTCCTAAAAACCAATGAATTGTATATTTTAAAGAGTGAATTTTATGGTATATGATTTATTTCTCAATAAAGCTTTCATCAAAATAAAAACAACCCAAAGTAATTGTCTAAAGTGAAAATCTAACCTTGTTAAATCTAATTTTTAGAAAACGCTTTCCAATGGCCTCTTCTTGTATTTAGGATAAACTTCAAAGGCTTTGACTTAGGCTTCTTTTTTTGTTTGTTTTTTTAATAAATTTATTTATGTATTTATTTATTTTGGCTGTGTTGAGTCTTCGTTGCAGTGCGTGGGTTTCTCATTGCAGTGGCTTCTCTTGTTGCAGAGCATGGGCTCTAGCCACGTGGGCTCAGTAGTTGTGACATGTGGGCTTCAGTAGTTGTGGCTCACGGGCTCCAGGGTGCAGGTTCAGTAGTTGTGGCGCACAGGCTTAGTTGCTCTGTGGCGTGTGGGAAATTCCTGGACCAGGAATCGAACCCGTGTCCCCTGCATTGGTAGGCGGATTCTTTACCACCAGGGAAGTCTGGCTTGGGCTTCTTGTACGCTTTGTATGGTGATCTCTGAGTAGTTCTAGTTTCATTTCTTGGCATTCCCTGCCCCAAATATAGATACACCAAACTCTATGGTTCTGTCATATTCAACCTCCTTCAAGTCTGTACCTCTAGAACTTTGAGTTCTTTATGCTGAATTTTTCAAACAGCCCTTCTCCATCTTTTAGTCCACTATGAAACTTCCTTTGTCCATCACTCATTATTAATAGGTTAGATATACTTGTTCAGTTATTCCCTAAGATACTAATAGGTACTCTAGTTGACTATAATTGCTTGTTTAATTTTTTGCCTCTCCCACTAGACTGGAAAATCTATGAAGGTAGAAATTGTGTCTCTCCTGGTCCCATTTTCATTCCCAGTGCTAGAAGTAACAAAACACATGTTTGTTGAATGAATGTATCAGTGAATGAGCTCACACTAATATTATTTTCTGAGTACTCTTTTGGATGATGGCTTTAGAAATAATTCTAATTAATGAAGCTGGACATTTTTCTAAAAAATATTAAATTTTTCTTACAGAAAATTTACCTGAATTTGTATTCCATATTTATGATGTTGCAAAACTGCTACCTTGATAGACATTATAGTAGGACCATCCCTGTGGGTACATTTCTAACTATGAATATCTGTGTCTTCACAAGCATCCTTAGTCTTCATGCAAATAATGCTTAATCATCTGAATAATTAGTTTCTGCTTAATAAAAAAAATAATAATAATATAAATAAATTTTCACAGCATCATATAGCTTGAAGGATGAACAGGAATTTGAGTTTTCTTTTCAAAACAACTCTGTTCTTCCCGTCTAACATCAAAAACTTATTTTGGTCAAACAAGTCAGTTTCCATAATCCTATGTCTGGTCAAAGTCAGCTATGCAGAGATCAAGATTACATAGGCCTCTTAACAGATTTCCAAGTCAGCTCTGCAGTTTGTTTTAATAAAAGCATTTGTGTCAGCTTACATTTTCAGGTGGCTTATATTATTAAAACAGACAGGCACAAAGATGGTAGAATGCCTGTTTAAAACCAATAAAGATGGGACTTCCCTAATGGTGCAGTGGTTAAGAATTCTCCTGCCAATGCAGGGGACACGGGTTCAATCCCTGGTCCAGGAAGGTCCCACATGCCGCAGAGCAGCTGGGCCTGTGCGCCACAAGTACGAGCCTGCGCTCTAGAGCCCGCGAGCCACAGCTACTGAAGCCCGTGTACCTGGACCCCGTGCTCCACAACAGGAGAAGCCACCGCAGTGAGAAACCTGTGCACCATGGTGAAGAGTGGCCCCCACTCGCAGCAACTGGAGAGGGCCCGCTAGCAGCAACAAAGACCCAACGCAGCTTAAAAAAAAAAAAAAAAAACCAACAAAGATGGTGATGTTTTCCATCTAAATAATGGGGTTTATTTGATAATGCTGGATTAGTAATTAGTTAGATAATGCTTACTTGGTGATTAATGTAACGTACTGTGATACAATCACAGTTTAACAGGTATATTAGTCAGGGCTCTCCAGAGAAACAGAGCCAATAGGATGTAGAAGTGAGAGAGGAAGAGAGAGAGAAAGAGATTGATTGATTGGTTGATTATAAGGAATTGGCTCATGCAGTTGTGGAGGCTGATAAGTTCTAAGATTGGTAGCTGGCAAGCTGGAGAGCCAGGAGAGCTGACAGTGTGGTTTCAGTCTGCAGACCCACAGACCTGAGACTCAGAAGAGCCAGTGTTTCAGTTTGAGTCTGAAGGTGGGAAGAAAACAAAACAAAACGGAACACTATGATCCAGCTCAAAAGTAGTCAGGCAAGAGGAATCCCCCCTTATTTGGGAGAAGGTCAGCCTTTTGTTTTATTCAGGCCTTCAACAAATTGGATGAGGCCTACTTACATTAGGGAAGGAAATCTCCTTTTCTCGTTTTATTGATTTAAATATTAAATTCATCCAAAAATACTCTTACAGAAATGCTTGTAATGATGATTGACTAAATATCTGGGCACCCCATGGTCCAGTCAAGCGAGCACATAAGAGTAATCATTACAACAGGCACTTACTATGTGCATCTATTAGGTATTTTCCGTTTTGTTATTATTTTATATTTTTCTTTTTTGAGGAATTGATAATAGGTGGACTTTCGAGGAGGTGGTAATAGGTGAAATTCCTTGTGCTTCAGTTTTCAAATTTGTACCTGTGGTAGGCAGAATTCTAGGATAATCCCCAATGAGTCATGCCTTTGTATAATCATCTTGAGTGGGAATTGAACTTGTGACTTGCTTCTGGCCAATAGAATATGGCAAAGGTAATCGGAAAGTCATTCCCTTGTTGTTATACAGTACAGCTGCTCTTCTGTTTTAGCAAACTGGAATAAGAGTTTCTCCTACTGGCTTTGAAGAAGTAAGTGGCAATATTATGAGAGCACTAAGTAGCAAGGAACAGCCAGGGCCTCTAGTTGCTGAGAGTTGCTAACAGCCAGCAGGAAAGCAGCGACCTCAGTCCTACAACCACAAGAAATTAAAATTTTCTGACAATCACGTCTGCAGCCTGGCAAACAGATTGCAACCTATGAGATGCTGAGCAGAGGACCCAGTTAAACCATGCCTAGACTCCTGATCCATCAAAACTGTGAGATAATAAATGTATGTTGTTCTCAGCCTCTAAGTTTATAATAATTTGTTAAGCAGCAATATAATTAATGCAGTATCCCTGCTACAAAACTCTGCTCTGACCTCAGCATTAAAAACTTTTCTAGTCATATTTTGTAAAGTGGATGGGCAAATTGCATTTAATTACAGCATACTAGGGCAGACATAGAAGGTCCAAGAATCAGATTGAGAATTGAGACCTGTGCAGGGGCAGGGCTGAAAGAAATTCCAGTCTGATAAACAGTAAAGATTTGACTTAGAAATTTAACATGAAGCAAAAGCTTGTTGGCAACAAGTGCAAAATGTATTCAAGTATAGTATGGGGGATAAGAGTGTAGGCATATTTTGATATCTAAGCAGGCTCTTCATGTTGCCAAGTTTGTAAAATCATAGCAGGGGTTTGGCTTCCAGGCACAACACTCAAATATCTAAGAGAAACTACACAAAGTCAAGGCTCTATTCTAATGAAAGCCAGCAGCCTAAGCAAGCAGAAGCAGGATTTAGGGCTGTTAATAAGACAAGTTCTCACTTATGAGAACCAGATTACGTGTAACAAATTCTGAAACTCCAGTATCTGTAATATAGTTACTTTTAATTAGGTTTAATTCAGAGAGTTCTACATTTCTTCTTCATCTCTGACAAAATAAATATCATTGACATCTAACCAGTTAAAGCAAAGATCTTTGTACTAAATTGCATAGTAGAATACAAATACATATGTACGTAAGATGACCCTTTCATCCTGAGTAGCCCACAGGTGTTATAGAATGAGGACCTCCTTGAGAGGTTCCAGCTGCCTGCTTATCACCGAGTACCCATAGTAGGGGAAGGAGGGTTGCACTAAAAGACAGATTTGGGACCAAGCCCATGTCTCTGATACTGTTCAGAAAACATCCACAGCCACAACCCAAACTATTCTCACAAGATGATTTAATGAAAAGTATTAGCAGTTGGTCACTGCCTACCTTGTTCCAAACTGAATCAGTTCATGAAACATTTGGAGTTCTTTTTAAGTTTTTTTTTTCCTCATTTGCCTAACAAATCCACTTATCTCTGTTTGCCTTTAGTCAATGAGCAGCAACCCTAGATTTTTCTTGCTACTCTTAGATGCACATTTACCTAATAAGTGATTGTAAGAAATAGTTATACAAGTTTTTAACTGTTTGCTGAGGAATTCTCAATAAAAACTCATTTTCACATCATCTCTTAATACCGAGAGTACATAAACAGTACAAGTGCAGGCACAACCGGATGGAAAAAACAACCTAAGATTATTTTGTCACATTAGGACTCCCTGTCTCAGGTCAGGCTGGTCCTAGAGAAGGAACCAAACAAGTCAAATGGCTGCAGCTTAGAATAGAAGGAATATAGAGTCTAATAATGAGGTTCCAAACAATATTACTGGAGCCAGCTCTTTGTAAGGCCAGCATTCAACTAAAATTTCTCATTTAGGTTCAGACAAAATTATAAAATTTTCAGCATCATATTCCCAATTCCCCACGATCTGGACACACTGTATATTTCTAATCTTAAGTATTGCTTTTGATTTTTGTACTCCAGCCAAAAATAGATACTTTTCATTTTAGTCTAGGTTGTCCTATCATTTTTGACCCCTTTATATGCGCTCTCTCTGTTCTTTTTGTCTGGAACACCCTTTATCTGATATTACTTGCTGGAATACTTCAGTTTCCTTAAGTTTTACACCTTATGTTCTGCCTAAAAACATGGTAAAATGTTTTTGTCCTAAAAGAAATATGTCCTAAATGCTGTTCTTGCTTTAAATTATTTCCCTATCTTTCTTTCATTTATACCAAAAATCATCTTATATTATCACTGCCAGCAAGATAGCTGACTAGATATCCTAGAAAAAAAACTTCCTCCCACTGTAGACGTACTAAAAAATGCTAAGTAAAATACAACCACCAACCTTGTGCTCTCAAGAAAATAAGTGAAATCTGCAGGTGGTGAGAGTGATAAAGTAGAAAACAAGTTTGTTTTGAGGATGCTGAAACCACAGGTGCCTTGAGGCTGTTTACAGGTCTTATTAACCTAGAATCTTGGGAAAGTAAAATCTTTTTCTGAGATTTCACATGTGAAGGTCTTTCTCCTTTCACTGGGGATTGAAATTTGTTATTTATATTACCTATATGGTCCAAGAAACCCTAAGTTGGAACATTAATTTAAAAATTATTATTGCCTAGTGGTGCCTAGCAGAAAGAAATAAAAATATTCTCTGAAGGGATTCACTTCCATTTAGGACACATAGATTCCCACATGTAAAATCCTGCCAAAGTTGAGCTCACAATAAAACATTTCCAAAAGTAGAAATAAACAAGCCACCATAACTAAGAATTACTGGAAATAACAAGCAGCAAAATGAGAAGCCAAAAAAACTACAGATATTGAAAATTTGGAAACAGAATATATGCTGTGTTTAAAAGATATAAATAAATAAAGATTTTACTTGAATAAATGAAGAAACTTTGAAAACATACCTAGCATTATTCAATGTAGGAGAAAGAAGTTACGTCCACACATCAGAAAAATAGTCCAACTGGAAAAAGGTTTCCATGTAATATATGAAATAAAGTACTAGGAGGACTGATGGAAGAATATTATAAACTCTGAGTGTATAAATTCTTTCTGAAAATAAAAATTCAAAAAAACATTAAAGAAAGGACTGAAAAATTCCTCTATAGAAACGTAAAAAAATTCTGCATGGTAACATCCAACAACAACAGATTGAAAAGGAAAATGACAACGTGGGAAAAAAATTGTGACTCATATCACAGAAAAAGAAAGGTGAGACAGCCTCCCTTATATTAGTAAAGTATGCCTACAAATTGAAAAGAAAAAGAATAAACTTCAATATAATATGGGTATAGGATATGAACATGTAGTTCTCAGTAAAAGAAATATAAATAACTTTTAAACATGAAAATGTCTTTCAAACACCAATATAAAGGCAATGCCAATTAAAACAACTAGGAAGTAGCGTATCTCAGATATCAGATTAATAATCTTGCAAACATCTGATGATACACTGTACTATTTAGACTGCAGGTTGCTAGACTCTGTCATACATTGCAGATGGAACTGCAAATGACTTTAATCCTAAGAGAGTGCAATTTGACAGAATTATTAAGACAATAGATTCATATAACTTGGACCCAGCAAATCTACGTGAACATTGATTTATACATTATTTATTGAAAGATCACTAGTAATAGCATGATATAAATAATCTAAATATCCATTATTAGAGGGTTGAAAAAAGGAATTAACGTATATTCATAAATGGACTACTATGCATTTATTAAATATCACAATGAGGAAGCTCCCTATGTACTGGCAGGATCACCACCATAGTATATTATAATAACAAAAAAAAAAGATACCAAGTTGAAGAAAGTTGACTATTGTATATCAATATTGTATATGCAAATGGTGATAATGCTTCTCACCATTTGTGATAAAAAAAGATGAGAACTCATAGTTTAACTGCTTTAATAGGTATAAAAATATCTCTATATTAGCTCCAAACAGCATTAACAAAAATATTAATAGTAGGTAATGGGAATCGGGTGAATGGGGTTCCGAAGAGAGTTTTCATAGTATTTCTTTGTATCATTCAAGGTCATGTCAAGAAAGTGAATTCAATAGATGGTTAAACTAAAGATATTTTTTTTTTTTTGCGGTACACAGGCCTCTCACTGTTGTGGCCTCTCCCGTTGCGGAGCACAGGCTCCGGACGAGCAGGCTCTGTGGCCATGGCTCACGGGCCCAGCCGCTCTGCGGCATGTGGGATCCTCCCGGACCGGGGCACGAACCTGCGTCCCCTGCATTGGCAGGCAGACTCTCAACCACTGCGCCACCAGGGAGGCCCCAAAACTAAAGATATTTTTAACCAGGAGGTTTCGACTAAGCATTAGGCAAAGTTGAAGAAATTAACAAGAAAATTTGAGGCACCTAAAGATTAGCAACACTAGGAAGCCATTATACCTGCTACCAATAGAAAAGGGGAGGGAATAGTTTTGTAGGAATTCAATGACAGCCCCTGTAATAAAAGACCACCTGATCAGATCTGCGGTTGGAGTGTTGTTTTAGCCACCCAAACTGTGGTATTTTGTTATAGCAGCCCTAGCAAACTAATACAGCATGCAATTTATTTTTTGGTATCCACAGACATTACCTCTGAAATTCTGACATTTCTCTGCCTTTCTATTGAATTTCCTTTCATAATGCTTCCTAACAGTAAAATTCAGTGGTCCTTTAAGTTTTTTTTAATATACCTCAATGTACCTCTGAAGAAATGACTGCCATTACACCTTCTTTTATATTCTTTTTTGAGTTTTACTGATTCTCCTCCAAAATCTATAATCTGCTATTTACTTCCACATTTGTTCATTCTCCATCTGCTGAAAGATAACTTCCACCAAGTCTATGTCTCGCCTCTCTTGTGTCTCTTCACTTTTCTTCATAGAATATCATTAAACTAAATTATTTTCATTATCACACTCATGTAAATAATTCTGAAAGCCATATCTGAAAGCCTTTTCTCTCTCTTATTTCCCAAGGACAGAAACTAACTTCCGCTGGGCACTATGACTAGGTACTAGGTCATTTTATTATGCACTGACATATATTGTCACCTAGTATCTACAACTACTCTAGGAACATTGAGGGCTCTTAGTCACTCCTATTACAGTAGCAATGGGTGATACAATGTCACAAATAATGTAGTTTAACCAAAAGGTTAAATAATCCCAGCTAATAATGAGAAGACAAAGGCAGAAAGGATCTTAGAGCTAACCACACATAGAAATGTGTTTCAACCCATACCCTTTTTTTTTAATTGGAGTATAATTGCTTTACAATGTTGTGTTAGTTTCTGCTGTACAGTGAAGTAAATCAGCTATATGTATACATATATCCCCTCCCTCTAGGATCTCCCTCCCAACCCCCCCATCCCACCCATCTAGGTTGTCACAGAGCACCGAGCTGAGCTCCCTGTGCTATACTGCAGGTTCCCACTAGCTATCTATTTTACACATGGTAGTGTATTTATGTCAAACCTAGTCTCCCAGTGCGTCCCACCCTCCCCTCCCACCCTGTGTCCACACGCCCATTCTCTACATCTACATCTCTCTTCCTGCCCTGGAACTAGTTTCATCTGTACCATTTTTCTAGATTCCACATACATGCATTAACATATGATATTTATTTTTCTCTTGCTGGTTTACTTCACTCTGTATGACAGACCCTAGGTCCATCCACCTCACTACAAATGACCCAATTTTGTTCCTTTTTATGGTTGAGTAATATTCCATTGTATATAGGTACCACATCTTCTTTATCCATTCATCTGTCGATGGACACAGCTTGCTTCCATGTCTTGGCTATTGTAAATAGTGCTGCAGTGAACATTGGGGTGCATGTGTCTTTTTGAATTATGGTTTTCTCAGGGTATATGCACAGTAGTGGGATTGCTGGGTTATACAGTAGTTTTATTTTTAGTTTTTTAAGGAACCTCCATACTGTTCTCCATAGTGGCTGTATCAATTTACATTCCCACCAACAGTGCAAGAGTGTTCCCTTTTCTCCACACTCTCTCCAGCATTTATTATTTGTACATTTTTTTATGATGGCCATTCTGACTGGTGTGAGGTGATACCTCATTGTAGTTTTGATTTGCATTTCTCTAATAATTAGTGATGTTGAGCAGCTTTTCATGTGCTTCTGGCCATCTCTATGTCTTCTTTGGAGAAATGTCTATTTAGGTCTTCTGCCCATTTTTTGATTGGGTTGTTTGGTTTTTTTTTGATACTGAGCTGCTTTTGAATGCAGATTTTGCTACTGATTCTCAACCTGTGCTTATAATTTCCAGCTCCACATTCCATTAATACCTCTAAAAACATATTCTAAAATTGAATTCATAATTTTATCCTCATATCTGTTTTTACATTTTCTTTACCACCTTTATTTCCATTGCCATCTTCTGAGTCACTCAAGCATAAAAACTTTGTATTGTTTCTAATTCCTTTTCCTCTTTCTTGCTTTTCACATGCAGTAAAGTACTTCCATAAGCCCTTAATATTCATTTCCATCTTTCTCTTCCTATTGCTTTATTTCTTATAAGGCCGTTGAAATCATATTTTAACTGATCTTTTCTTTCCAGTCCCCTTCCTCTAGTAGCTTAATTAGCAGAGTAATCTTCTTGAAACCTAACTGCAATCCTACCAAGCCCCTGATGTAAAATTTCTATTTCAGGACTAATACATTCCAGTGCTCCAGGGAAAATTTTCTTTTAAGGCTTTGCCACAGTTTCTTGACTGTCTCACCAATCCATCATGATCTTATACATTCACTTTCGTACCAGTTCCTGCTGGCTTCCCAATGGCCTTGAATTTCCATTTGTGAATGCCATTCGTGTCTTGGTTAAAGTATGTCCTTGATTTATGATTTATTATGAACATAGCTTAATTTCTGTCTTCAGGTCCTATGTATTAAAATATTTTTGTCTTGGTATCAACCATATATTTGTAACATCTCTTCAGTCACTGAGGGATTTTTCCAGCTTGTTTATAAACTTGACTATTAGAAGGAGACTCAACAGTTGGTTTGGGATTTTAATACATGTGGTCAGCAAAAACAGTTCCTTCACAAAACAGTTATAATATACTTTAATATTTTCTCCAACTTTTCCCTTTTATGTACATGATTCTCCAACTTTTTATAACATAGCACATGCAGAAAATTATATTTGTGTTTATATGGACTAATATCATGAATGAAGGCAGATGCTGCAGAAATGACAAGATGAGGCCTTCTGCTAATCCACACAAATTAGATGCACATTTTGGCACACAGTTAATTCATTCAAGATATGCACATCAATTTCTAAAGCTCACCAGTTAAGAAGATTTTATTTAAGTAAAATATTGATTATTGAACACTATATTTAAGAATTTAATTAAAAATGGAAAAAGTCAAATCCTTTGTATTTTGACATTTTTAATATTTGTGACACCTATACCAGAATTATCAACATTCACCAATATTAATTTCTCCTCAGCTCTTGAGTACAGGAACAATGCCACTATCTATCCACTTAATTCATTGTCAAGGGGATTGTTTCCGTATACCATTTTTTGTTCATTTTAAGATGCCAATGATTGCAGGACACTCTGTCTCTTTAACAATAGCATGTTGGTGAAACATAAAGAGACATTACATTAAGTGCATTTATTGACTGTCTGAAAATTCTCAATGTCAGAAATATTTATTTAAATAAACAGTTATGTCTATAATCAAGGAAATACAGTGTTTAGGAATTATCCATTTATTCAAGGGAGAATGTATCTTTACACTTTGTTTCCAGGTGACATTTTCTGGTGGACAGAAGCTTTTAATTTTCTTTGTAAACTGACAAACCTAGTAGCGGTGTAACCATGTCTATTTAACTAGCTCTATGTATTTGCCTGTTTGAGCCTTTTGTGTGACACATATGTTCTCTTTGTAGCTATGTGAAAATTAAAGTAGACCTCCAAGTGGCTGTTAAAAGCCATGCATGAAATACCCAAAGATACAGGACAGAATAGGATTCCTTCCCAATCATAGTACATATGATTTCCCCTCTTTCACATTTGTGATCTCCATTTGAAAAATGGTAGGTAGGTACACGTGTGAGTGCAAGTACCAGCACCAGGGCTCTAGTTGTGAAAATTAAGTTCACTATCTAGACAATATATGTACATTATCATGTACAGTTTCAAAATTCTCAATACTATTAGTGGCAGCAAAGCGTTGATTTTTAAGCTTACTTTTTTTTTTTTTCCCTGAGGGCTTGCTAGGGTTGCCTCACTGAGAATTCCAGATGGAGAAGGACTGCTCTCTGGCTCATGAATGGAAGCCTGCCAAAGAGGGAGAGGCTGTAGTTTAAATTAATCTTCAAGGGGGTGGGGAAGACCTCAACAGTCCCCTGGAGGGTTTGAAAAACATATTTACACCTCCTGTTTGCCAACAGCGACAGCAAAACAAATTATTGCTCTGTACAGACAGCATGATGGAAGCATATTTAACTGAGGGGAAGTTAAAAACAACAATTGCTCAGATTACCTCAGAACAAGGCATTTCAAGAAGGCACTCCGTTTTTTTCTGTCCCTTAATTTTTTCAGAGATAACAGAACATTCTCCACCTTATTCTCCACCCCTCCCCCATTCTAATCTAAAGGATACTCTGATCTCAGAAAGGGTTCTTTCCTAATACCCTTTCCCTAGTCCCTACAATTCCAAAGCAAATATATCATTGACATATTGTAACTGTCAAAGGGGTAAAGACTTGAGTCTGGCTTCTGTAATGTCTTTGACTCTTAATCCAAAGTTAAGAGATGCAGTACTGAGTTCATGGAGATGTTATTGCTAAGAGTCGTAATGACCCATTCCTCTTCCCCGTCCTTGTTTTCTTCATTCAGTTTCTTGGTGTGGGATGGTAAGGAATGTGTCAAGATTTCAGGAAAATGTTTCATGCATTTTATCTCATCTTTTCTCTGCTTATATCCATTTACGCATGTATTTAACTCTTATGTTGTATTTCATGTTGCAAATTTTCCAGCCTGTTCTCTCAAAACCTCAGAAAGCCAATCCACATGACAGTTTTGTGAATTTCAACAGTCCTGTAGACATCTGTGATATTACTACATTTGTGAACACGATATCACAAACAATTCCACGGAAGTAAAAACTTACATTCCATTATGCAAAGTCTCTTTTTGTTTAAATTTTGTCATAAAACTATACTGATACATATTTCTGATAGAACTATTTAGTCTTCAGAATGGAAGAGCCCTTAGTGACCTCATGTTTTTTTTTTTCAATATAAGAGATTGGCTGGTTACTGGCAGATCAATATATCAGTTTTCCAGACTTATAATCAAGTGCTTTGCCTTCATTAGCCTTGCTTTGGGACATATTTAATATTTCTCAGGTGCCCCCAGTTATAATTTATCAGCTTTGAGAAGCATTCATTCTGAAATGGTGTACCAGGTAACCAGAATCAATTCTGGATGATGGCAAATTAACAAGCATTTCAAAACTGGACTTTGGAGAACTCTTTGGAGCAGTTGGTGATAGAGTCAACTCATGAAGTGACAAAGAGAAGAGACTGCCAAATACTGTTAAGAAAAAAATCAAAGTCTCATGCAAATATGCACTCATGCCAAACATTCCAAATACCCACTCCCCGTTGATCACACAGATTGTATAGCATGCCCTCCCACTCTCCTGTGTGCCACCAGGCTGTATGATTACTCTCTGTAGCATATTTTCTCATTAAAGTGTATCCTTGATCTTGATTTAATCTGTAGAGTCATAAAATTGTTGTAGTCCATAAAATACAACTTTAATTAGAGGAAATGTTCAGAGTTTGACTAAGTAATCAGACATTCCCAATAGTGCTAAATATTTATCCATAAAGAAAAGTGTACATTAAATATAACAGGAAAATCTTTATTTAAAAATTCACTACCATGAACCTTAAATGACCCTTTTTCATTAATTATTTGAAAAGTGAAATCTTTTTGGAAATATATTTATCATCTAGAGTGTCATTAGGATTATATTTAAAGTAGAGGATTAATCCATTTAAAATAGCCTTGAAAAAGTTAAAAATACATTCTCAAGAACCTGTTTCACCACCCGAGTTACTAGTTCACAGAGGAAAGTAAAACATCCTTTAGTCATTCAGACAACAACTGAATGTTGAACACTCTCAGAGTTCCAAGTGGTATGGGGGACGCTTGGTATAAATATATAAGGACAGATACTTTCCTCTAAAATCTAACAGTGAAAAGAAAATACAGGCCTACCTTGTTTTATTGCACTTCACTTTATTGTGCTTCACAGATACTGTGTTTTTTACCAGTTGAAGGTTTGAGGCAACCCTACTATGAGCAAGTCTATTGGTGCTATTTTTTTCCAACAGCATTTGCTCACTTCACATTTGATAATTCTTGCAATATTTCACTTTTTCATTATTACTGTATTTGTTATGGTGATCTGTGGTTAGTGATCTTTGATGTTACAATTATAATTGTTTGGGGGCACCACGAACTGTGGTCATATAAGACAGCAAACTTAATTAATAAATGTGTGTATTTTGACTGCTCCACTGACAGGTTATTCCCCCATCTCTCCCCCTTTCTTTGGGCCTCCCTATTTCCTGAGACAACAATATTGGAATTAGGCCAATTAATAATCTTACAGTGGCCTCTAGATGTTCAAGTGAAAGAAAGAGTTGCATGTTCTTTCACTTTAAATCAAAAGATAGAAATGATTAAGCTTAGTGAGAAAGGCACGTCGAAAGCTGAGGCAGACCGAAAGCTAGGCCTCTTGTGCCAAACAGCCAAGTTGTGAATGCAAAGGAAAGTTCTTGAAGGAAATTAAAAGTGCTGCTCCAGTGAATACATGGATGATAAGAAAACAGAACAGGCTTATTGCTGATATGGAGAAAGTTTTAGTGATATGGATAGAAGATCAAACCAACCACAACATTCCTTCAAGGCAAAGCCTAATTTAAAACAAGGCCCTAACTGTTTAATTCTGTGAAGGCTGAGAGAGGTGAGGAAGCTGCAGAAGAAAAGTTTGAAGCTAGCAGAGGTTAGCTCATGAGGTTTAAGAGAAGAAGCCATCTCCAGAACACAAAAGTGCAACTTGAAGGCAGCAAGTTATCTGGAAGATCTAGCTAAGATAATGAAGGTGGCTACACTAAACAACAGATTTTCAATGTGGACAAAACAGCCTTTTGTTGGAAGAAGATGTCTTCTAGGACTTTCATAGCTAGAGAGGAGAAGTCAATGCCTGGCTTCAAAGTTTTGAAGGACAGGCTGACTCTTGCTAGGGGCTAATGCAGCAGGAGACTTTAAGTTGAAGCCAACACTCATTTACAATTCTAAAAATCCTTGGGGACTTCCATGTTGGTGCAGTGGTTAAGAATCCACCTGCCAATTTAGGGGACACAAGTTCGATCCCTGGTCTGGGAAGATACCACGCCACGGAGCAACTAAGCCTGTGCGCCACAACTACTGAGCCTGCGCTTTAGAGACTGCGAGCCAAAACTACTGAACCCGCACACCACAACTACTGAAGTCCGCATACCTAGAGCCTGTGCTCTGCAACAAGAGAAGCCACCCCAATGAGAAGCCCACCCACCACAATGAAGAGTAGTCCCTGCTTGCCGCAACTAGAGAAAGCCCACGCACAGCAATGAAGACCCAATGCAGCCAAAATAGTAAATTTAAAAAATTAAAAAAAAAATCCTTGGGACCTTAAGAATTATGCTAAACCTACTGTGCCTGTGCTCTATAAATGGAACAATAAAGCCTGGATAACAGCACATCTTTTACAATATGGTTTACTGATTATTTTAAGCCCACTGTTGACAACTGCTGTTTAGATATCTTTCAAAATATAATAGCTCATTGACAATGCACCTGGTCACTCAAGAGCTCTGGAGGAGATGTACAATGAGATTCATGTTGTTTTCCTGCCTGCTAACACAAAATCCATTCTGCAGCCTATGGATCAAGGAGTAATTTTGACTTTCAAGTCTTATTATTTAACAAATATATTTTCTAAGGCTATAGCTGCCATAGATAGTTAATCCTCTGATAGAACTGGGCAAAGTAAATGGAAAACCTTCTAGAAAGGATTCACCATTCTAGATGCCATTAAGAACATTCATGATTCATGTGAAAATATCAACATTAATAGGAGTTTGGAAGAAGTTGATTCCAACACCCATGGATGATTTGAGGGGTTCAAGACTTCAGTGAAGGAGGTAACTGCAGATATGATGGAAATAGCAAGAGAACTAGAATTAGAAGTGAGCCTGAAGATGTGACTGAATTGCTGCAATCATGATAAAATTTTAATGGATAAGGATTTGCTTCTCATGCATGAGCAAAGCAAGTGGTTTCTTGAGATGCAATCTACTCCTTGTGAAGATGTTATGAAGATTGTTGAAATGACAACAAAGGATTTAGAATATTACATAAACTTAGTTGATAAAGAAGCAGCAGCGTTTGAGAAGATTGACTCCAATTTTGAAAGAAGTTCTGTTGTGGGTATAATGGTATCAAACAGCATTGTATGCTACAGAAAAATGGTTCATGAAAGGAAGAGTCAATGGATGTGGCCAACTTCATTGTTGTCCTATTTTAGTAAATTGTCACAGTCACCTCAGCCTTCAGTAATCATTATATGCAGAACCAAATAAATAATGAAATTACGGGGGGAGAGAGGAAGGGAGGGAGGGGGGGAGGGAAATCTTAAGTTGCAGGCATATCAAATAGAATTCAAGAAAAGGAAGTATAGTTGAATCTTGCAAGGCCCAAATCCAGCAAAGTGCTGAAAAGATATCAAGAATTAGGGGTTCCAGCTTCTCTTTCTCCCACAGGTCACAGGGTCTCCTATGACAGCTTACAGCTTAGATCTTTGGCATTGTTTTTCTCTTTCTCTACAAATCAGTTTTCTCTCAACTTACACAAGGCCCAAATAAAATTCCTAATATACCTTCATACCCAGTAATAACAACTAAGTGATAGAATCTCTTTGTGTCTCAATTCCAGACTCCTAAGACAAGTTTATCATCTTAGTTTGGTGCAGGTGACTGCCCTTCATCGGGTTAGACTTGTAAGCTATTTTTGAGTAAAAATTATCTATGAAATTGGCACACAGATAGTTAAGAAGAACTCACTTCAGGAGATAATAATTGGCTGGCATTTCTAACATATTCTGATATAGCCTCATTTATTCAATTATTAATTGAGCACTTCTATGGGAAAAACTGCTAATTTGACAAATATAGAGATTAACAGTTCATAGTTCTTGCATGTAAGGAGTGGGGTGGAGGAGACAAAAGAAAACAAATTACCAATTTCGGGGATATATATGATACCAATGGTCCCCACACTTTAGATATATCCACTCTGGTTGTCTCTTGTTGACTCTTCTCAACAGTGAGGAGTACACAGAGCCCAGATATCACAGAACTCTCTTTGCATATCCTGGGATAGAATTAGCCTCCCAGATGGCCTGAGGCCATGTTTAGGCTTCATCTACATGATTGTTTTCTAGAGGATTGTCCCACCAGTGTGCATTTCCCCTATGCCTGAAAGGTAAGGCAAGGATAGTTGTTTGGGGAAAGGGTATGTAACTCAACTTTGGAAGAAACTTGTGTTTAAGGCCCCTGGAAAGGAAGGGTGTAAAATAGAGATAGGGTGGAAAGCTAAAGAACATGGAACTTGAACTGGGCACCTTTCTTTCTACTCTGTCCTAGATAACAAATGTTAGGGGCTAGTCTGGATACCTACTAAGGGACAATGATATAGATGTTTTCTTTGTGTTAAGGGAAGACAGAAGACAGTAAAAGCTGGTCAAGATATATTGGAAAACAAGGTGACATTATATCTGAGTTTTAAAAGGCTATTAATAGTTATGTGAGCAAAGTGGTGAATTTCTTAGAAGGTGCAGCATGTGAAAAGGCAGGCAAATCTATATTTATCTGCTGTGGTATGACATTCATAAGGATCTACAGAGGGACTTTATGCATAGCACAGAATTCATACATGTGAATGGATACTAAAAGTTTTCATCTTCCTCTGATATCAACAGTGGCCTAAGTTATTCCCCTTCCTTCCCATCTGTGGCCTCACAAGTTTTCTAACACTCCTTAGTTGATGATTTCCTAGGAGTAAAAATTATTCAGAATATTTAACAATCATTACAGGACAGACACTCTATTCATCTGAGCTTTTCCTCTGGCAATTATTTATGGGCTGGTTATTTCATTTGCTAGAAGTGTGAATATAAGAGCACCCTAAGGAGTAGATAGTCTACATGTTCTCCGTACAATAAAGTAGAGTTTCAATTAATGAAGATTTAAATAAATATTAGGGCATCCAGTTAAATATGGTGGATTTGTCATACACATTGTCTTCCATCCCTTCCTGAAATACCAATAAATTGACAACAAGGGAACTTATAAAGATACTGAAGCCAAAAAAGGCAAAGATGTTAGAGTATAATAGTGCAATGTTAAGAAAAGTAGGAACCAGATGTATACATGGTATGATGTTTAATTTTATGTGTCAACTTGACTGGGCCTCAGGATGCCTAGATATCTGATCAAATGTTATTTCTGGGTGTGTCTATGAGGGTGTTCCTGGAGAAACTGGCATTTGAGTTGGTGAGCTGAGTAAAGCAGATTGCCCTTCTCAATGTGAGTGAGCATCATACAGTCTGTTGAGGACCTGAATAAAACAAAAAGGTGGATGAAGGGAGAATTCCATTTCTGTGTGACTGCTAGAGCTGGAACATTGGTCTTCTTCTGTCCTTGCATTGGGATTTATACCACCTGTGCTCCTTGTTCTTAGGCCTTTGAATTCAAACTAGAACTACACCACTGGTTCTCCTGGACTTCCAGCTTGCAGAGGCAGATCATGGGACTTCTCAGCCTCCGTAATTACATGAGCCTCATAATAAATCTCATAATCAACTAGTGTCTCTCTCTCTCTCTCTCTCTCTCTCTCTCTTTATCTCTATCTCTATGTATATGTGTGATGTGTGGCTTTCTGAGGAGAACTCTGACTAATACATATGACAAATTACTTTAGAAACCTAAGAAGGATGATTTATACCTAGAAATGAGCAAAGCTGATTTTTAAAAATCTGGTATTATACTTTGGAACCCTCAAAAAGGGATACCAGAAAAAAAAAAAAAGAAAAAAGAAAAAGGGATACCCACGTGCCTTTTTAAGTGGGAAAAATGTAAATCCAAAATAAAAAGATTGTTGAAAATTTCATATTTAAAGTTGGACTCCTTCATCTGTTGTGAGCCACTACTCAGCTGTCAATACCATTTACGTATTTATGAATTGTATATAGGGAACATTTATGTAACCTAAATGACAATAATATATCAGGAGGAGGAGGGTTTAGGAAGTATGCATGGGTGTGGGGGAGGGGTGATGGGGGGAGGTGGTGGTGTGCAAAGGATATCTAGATCCTCATTTTTTATGAAGGGATGTCAACAGAGAATGCCTTAGAGTAAAACATTTTAAAATAGTAATATAAATATTTATTTACATATATGGGTATTTATATAGCCATATATATTGATATGGATATATCAGTAGAATAATTTTTTTTTTTTTTTTTTTGCGGTACGCGGGCCTACCACTGCCATGGCCTCTTCCGTTGTGGAGCACAGGCTCCAGACACGCAGGCTCAGCAGCCATGGCTCATGGGCCCAGCCGCTCCGTGGCACGTGGGATCCTCCCGGACCGGGGCACGAACCCGTGTCCCCTGCATTGGCAGGCTGACTCTCAACCCCTGCGCCACCAGGGAAGCCCAGTAGAATAAATTTTAAAAGATGAAAGTGGTTGCCTCTGCAGAGTGGTAAATTGAAGTGGGGATTAGCATACTGTTGTTTTTTGCCATAAGTCATATAGTATTATTTGAGCCTTTAAACTTTATGTAACTGTTGCTTAGAAGTAAAAATAAAATCAAAAGAAATAACATCAAGTTCCCATAAATTTGATATTTTCCCAGAAGAGTACTTGAAGTGTTAATGTTCCATGTTGTACTTTTATTGTAACCTTGCATGTTTAATAATCAAGTGAGTTAAAGGTACATTTTTGCCCTTATTTGAACCTTCTTGGTTTCTCCACCTATAAAATAAATACAGTTGTGTGCAGTCTTATATTCCTTGCATGGATGTTCTGAGGATACTTGATATACCACAGGACAGAAATATAATCTATTTAGGTCAACTGTAGGTAATTTAAATTTTATCTATCATTTGATCAGTGTTGAGAGGAGAAATAAATGAGACTATTGGAGGTTAATGACTTGCATGAGAAATTTCTATTGGCAAATAATCATAATGATAAGAGAGTCCTTTAGTACTGTCAGGTGTTTAACAGAGGCATCCAAATTATAATATTTTTTATTCTCTTGTTCACACCAAAAAAAAAAAAAAAAAAAAAAAAGGAAGAGAGGCTATACTTAAATTTTAATTCTGATTGCTTTCACAAAAAAATGGAAGCAGTATATCTATAGAGATATCCTGGAATATTTCATAAATATACTGCATGATAGTTCCATTAATTTAATTTGAAAGTGTCAGCATGAAAAACTTTGATTCATAAAGAATTAAAAAAATATATCTGATGTATATTTTTGTTTTGTTTTGACATGTCATTGTTATGTGAGTCTGTGAGCTCATAGCTAGATGACTGCAGTCAGCAGAGCCAACTAGCCAAGGATCATCCTTGATCCTCCTACATCCATGCTACACAACACTTTCCTTATCATCTGCTCCAGGAAAATGCTATTTATCAAGCCTCCTCAGGCAAAACCTCCCTAGGGTAAGGTGAGTTCCAGAGTCAGCTTGAACAGTACAGGAGAAATCTAGCTGAAATAAATACTAAGGAGAAATTCAAACAAAGAAATAATTCACCGAAGTACTGAAGTACAAAAACAGAGGAATATAAGGTATTTAAGGGTTCTTTTGCAGGTCTTTTATTTTTTCACTCACTGCAGAGGGAAATTCAAGTATCTCTAAGCCCTCTACTCTCTCCAAGATATATCAGTTATTGGTAAGAATGTTTATTTTTACTCAAGCACACAATTTCTTCTTGACAAAATTAGGTTGCTGTAAATCTTCAGTATTTCTATCAGATGATTCAATCAAGGTTTTTTTATTTAAATCGTAAGAAATATTCAGTAGACAGGACTTATTGATAGAAGTAAAGGTTAGCTTAGATCAAGGTCTTAAGTCTCTTTCTGTAAAAGATCAGATAGCAAATATTTTCAACTTTGCAGACCATACAGTCTCTTTGACAGATACTCAACACTGCCATTGTAGCATAAGAGCAGCCAGAAATGATATACAAATGAATGGGCATGGCTAATTTTCAACAAACCTTTATCTATAAAATAGGCATCCAATGGAATTTGGCTCATGGGCAGGAATTTGCCGACATCCTGGATTAGGTGGTATTTCAGCTAAGTAATCAGAGATGACTGAATCGCATGTCCACTACTTCCCAAGAAGTCGCCAGGAAGAATATACAAAGTAGTAGCAGTCATATGGGAAATTAAATACCAGCTTAGGAGGGTTGAAGTCAGGCAATATCCAATACAAAGCTGTGGATCTGTCTGGGTGAATCACATGAATAAGGCTATGGGCCAAAATGGGGGTTTCTTTTTTTTTTTTAACATTTTATTGGAGTATAATGGCTGTACAATGGTGTGTTAGTTTCTGCTTTATAACAAAGTGAGTCAGCTATACATATACATATATCCCCATATCTCCTCCCTCTTGCATCTCCCTCCCACCGTCCCTATCCCTCCCCTCTAGGTCATCACAAAGCACTGAGCTGATCTCCCTGTGCTATGCGGCTGCTTCCCACTAGCTATCTATTTTACATTTGGTAGTGTATATAAGTCCATGCCACTCTCTCACTTTGTCCCAGCTTACCCTTCCCCCTCCCTGTGTCCTCCAGTCCATTCTCTACGTCTGTGCCTTTATTCCTGTCCTGCCCCTAGGTTCTTCGTAACCTTTTCTGTTTTTTTTTTTTTTCTTTTTAGATTCCATATATATGCGTTACCATACGGCATTTATTTTTCTCTTTCTGTTAGAGATATCCTGGAATATTTCATAAATATACTGCATGATAGTTCCATTAATTTAATTTGAAAGTGTCAGCATGAAAAACTTTGATTCATAAAGAATTAAAAAAATATATCTGATGTATATTTTTGTTTTGTTTTGACATGTCATTGTTATGTGAGTCTGTGAGCTCATAGCTAGATGACTGCAGTCAGCAGAGCCAACTAGCCAAGGATCATCCTTGATCCTCCTACATCCATGCTACACAACACTTTCCTTATCATCTGCTCCAGGAAAATGCTATTTATCAAGCCTCCTCAGGCAAAACCTCCCTAGGGTAAGGTGAGTTCCAGAGTCAGCTTGAACAGTACAGGAGAAATCTAGCTGAAATAAATACTAAGGAGAAATTCAAACAAAGAAATAATTCACCGAAGTACTGAAGTACAAAAACAGAGGAATATAAGGTATTTAAGGGTTCTTTTGCAGGTCTTTTATTTTTTCACTCACTGCAGAGGGAAATTCAAGTATCTCTAAGCCCTCTACTCTCTCCAAGATATATCAGTTATTGGTAAGAATGTTTATTTTTACTCAAGCACACAATTTCTTCTTGACAAAATTAGGTTGCTGTAAATCTTCAGTATTTCTATCAGATGATTCAATCAAGGTTTTTTTATTTAAATCGTAAGAAATATTCAGTAGACAGGACTTATTGATAGAAGTAAAGGTTAGCTTAGATCAAGGTCTTAAGTCTCTTTCTGTAAAAGATCAGATAGCAAATATTTTCAACTTTGCAGACCATACAGTCTCTTTGACAGATACTCAACACTGCCATTGTAGCATAAGAGCAGCCAGAAATGATATACAAATGAATGGGCATGGCTAATTTTCAACAAACCTTTATCTATAAAATAGGCATCCAATGGAATTTGGCTCATGGGCAGGAATTTGCCGACATCCTGGATTAGGTGGTATTTCAGCTAAGTAATCAGAGATGACTGAATCGCATGTCCACTACTTCCCAAGAAGTCGCCAGGAAGAATATACAAAGTAGTAGCAGTCATATGGGAAATTAAATACCAGCTTAGGAGGGTTGAAGTCAGGCAATATCCAATACAAAGCTGTGGATCTGTCTGGGTGAATCACATGAATAAGGCTATGGGCCAAAATGGGGGTTTCTTTTTTTTTTTTAACATTTTATTGGAGTATAATGGCTGTACAATGGTGTGTTAGTTTCTGCTTTATAACAAAGTGAGTCAGCTATACATATACATATATCCCCATATCTCCTCCCTCTTGCATCTCCCTCCCACCGTCCCTATCCCTCCCCTCTAGGTCATCACAAAGCACTGAGCTGATCTCCCTGTGCTATGCGGCTGCTTCCCACTAGCTATCTATTTTACATTTGGTAGTGTATATAAGTCCATGCCACTCTCTCACTTTGTCCCAGCTTACCCTTCCCCCTCCCTGTGTCCTCCAGTCCATTCTCTACGTCTGTGCCTTTATTCCTGTCCTGCCCCTAGGTTCTTCGTAACCTTTTCTGTTTTTTTTTTTTTTTCTTTTTAGATTCCATATATATGCGTTACCATACGGCATTTATTTTTCTCTTTCTGACTTACTTCACTCTGTATGACAGACTCTATGTCCATCCACCTGACTACAAATAACTCAATTTCGTTTCTTTTTATGGTTGAGTAATATTCCATTGAATCTGATTCTTTGATCTCCTTCTGGTCACACCCCACAAAAAATAGAAACAGTGGCAATCACGCAGAGGTAAAGAGTGTTGGTGAGGCTCCTGAAAGCAGCTGAGCACCCACTAAGCCACCATGCTGAATGTAGTAGGAAGGGATGGACCGGAGCAGCTCCAGCACAGAACTGGCCATAGTTTAATTTACTGAGATAGCTAGATACTCAGAGAAAGTATAACAGAGATCATCGATGAATTAGTATGAATTTGCTTTTCAGAGAATGGAGATATAATTAGTAGTGAATGTGGAATAATATATCATTAGTTGCTAATCATTCAGGTTATTAATTCTTCTCCCTGTATGGCGAGCCAAGGAGTAGAATAAAAAGGACTGAAACTCCTCCCAGAGAGAGAGAGAGAGAGAGAGAGAGAGAGAGAGAGAGAGAGAGAGTTTAAATGAGATTAAAAAAAACAAAGTCTTTCAAAGCAGTTCATAACACTTGATAATGCCTCAATAAATGTTGCTTTTACTTTGCCCTGAGATCTAGCCTTGGCCTTTCCACAAATTCGCTGCATACATGGCAAATTTATAAACATTCCTAGGTCCTAATTTTGTTATCTGAAAGATATGATAGTATTAAAACAACCTTACTCAAAGCCTATTCCCAACTTCAGCTTTGTCAGGAAAGCCTGGTGTGATCTCCTGACTTAGGGAAGTCAGCCTAATATACATTTCGTTGTTCCATCTACCACAGTATCATGTACCTCTCCTTTATAATCACACAGTAATCACCATGTTGTTTTATATTCACTTATGTAGTTATTTGGTTAACCTCTCTCTCCTCACTAAACCATATGTCTACTGGGGGAGACACCTTTTTCACTCGCTAGTGCAGATTTTGGAACTCTTTTCTATTAGTAATTCCAAGGAATATGTACACAGATACAAAACTATGATTCTGTGATTCTCGAGAATAATACAATATTATTCAATTTTGTATTTATTCATCCTTATATTCTTTCATTACGGAGGCACTCCCATTCTGTGACCATGCATTGTGCTAGGTCCTGGTGGGACAGGCATGGAATGGCAGAAAATGTCACCCTCTCATGGAGCATCGAGTCAAGAGTAGGAAACTGTACATGTCAACATACAAATACTTATTCAAGTATAGTTTTTTAAAAGGTGTTAAAAAACAAGTATAGAGTGTTATGGGTATATAAAATTAATAGATTTGACCCAGTTTGGGAGTGAGGTGAGTAGGTGTTAAAGAGGAAGTGACATTTAAGTTTATACTTGAAAGATGAATGCATAAATGAAAAGACATTAAATAGACAGATTAAGTACACATATACAGACACACACACACAGAGTCCACAAGGCAGTGCATGATAAATGCACATACCATAATATAATAACTGTAGATTTTAATAAGAAAAGAACAGAATGTCCAGAAGTAGTCTAAGCTTAGATTTGAGGCATGATTTTTTTCAGATCAAGACAGGATCAGAATATTACCCTAGTAATGAATTTAAAGGCAATCCAGATTAGCCTGTGATCTTCTCTCTCTCTCCCCCTTCCTAATGTATCTCTCTCTCTCTCTCTCCACAAACACACACACACACACACACACACACACACACACACACACAGACATACATACCCACACATTTACCACAACGCAGCATGGAAAGTCTAAAGTACTATACCTAACAAAAATAAAATTTCTCAGATAATTTGAGATTTTACAGATATAAAATACCTTATTCGTATTCAGACATAGCTTAATTTTTTTCAAGTCCCTATTTTACAATCTCTATTGTATGAGAACTGATCATCCACATTGTCTTCTCTCTGAATTTTAATAAAGGATAATTTAAGACACAAGTGTTCTCCTTTCCTGTCTTAGATAGTTTTTCAAGGATAATTAAAGTCAATGGGGCAAAATAAAGAAAGAATATAGCTTCCAACCAAGAGTTTCTAAAATGGAAAAAAAAAAAAAAAACTAAGTACTTTCGACTAATAGAAGGCCAGTCTAAACTGCAAATTATTTTAAATATATATTTTTTACTTATTTTACCTACATTCAGTAACTAAAATTGGATGTCAGGACTATGTGTTGGAAGTTGCTTTAAGGAACAGATAAGAATGATTTATAAGTAGACACACTGATAAGATAAAAATTACTTTGAAATACCAGAGAGTACTTTAAAGCAGTTATCCAGATAATAGACTATATGAATCTAATAATCTATCTACAATTGTTTTTTTTACTATCATAAATACGTAGGGAAAATTTTCTTCACAATTAGTAAAAAGATCAGTGTCAACTCAGACATTTATTTAGTCATCTGAAATTATAAAGTAGTGAGGTTTCTTCTTTGTATTTTTATGCTATAAACCTGCGGCATTCCTCTAGACATATCACCACCTCTAATATGTTCAAAAAAAAAAAACATGAGCAGTTTTAATGCATGCACTATTTTCACCAAATCTAGTAACAAAATTTCAAAATGTTTAGCAGTTTTCTCGTTTTGTTTAACCCTGCTCCAAACATGGAGATTATTTGATTGCAAAACAGTCGGATTATTATTATTTTTTCCTTTTAAACAAGTGGATGAGTCATTGAATAGGAAATACAATTTTACACTTATTTTCAGGGAGCCCTTTGTGGGTTTTAAAGACAAACCTTGGGGAGAGGAAGACACCCTTGGGTGCTGAGATGTCAATCCAAAGATAATAATAACACGTTTGTGGAATACTGCTGGCTCAGAGATGTTACAATGTGTCAGAAGAAAACAGTCCCACTCATTCTGGTAGCTTTATTGCTTATGGCATGTTACGATTAGAGATGTGTGTGGTTTTAAAACTACAAAGATTAAATTGCCTAACACACTATGTATTGGAAGGCCTGGACCAAATGGAAGCTTAATCAGCATTTTTCTTCTTTCTAAATGTAAATGGTATGATGCAGTGTCCTGTAAATGATGCTGTTTATCATATACTGTCAGAAGATGCTGCTGAAAGATGCATTTCCATTTGTTTCCTTACTTGAGTTTGATTTGTAAAATCAGATTTAAACAGTGAATGAAATTAAATTTCAAGGACAGACAACCTAATGATATTTATCATAACTGGAACTGAGTCTAGAAATGTTTATTCTAAGTCCAACTTCCATGATTTGAAGAACAATGTGTCTTTATTGTTATCTTTAAAATAATTAGTCCAAATGTAATTAATTTTATGGTAATTATAGGCATTAGCATTGGAAACCTAATCTTAGCCAAAATATTCCCGTGTGTACTACATTTTGTATACTCTTCTTTTTTTTACTATTTATACAGCAGGTTCTTATTAGTTAACTACTTTATACATATTACTGTATATATGTCAATCCCAATCTCCTAATTCATCCCACCACCACCCACCCCACTTTTCCCCCGGTGTCCATACGTTTGTTCGCTACATCTGTGTCTCTATTTCTGTCTTGCAAACCTGTTCATTTGTACCATTTTTCTAGATTCCATATATATGCATTAATATATGTTATTTGTTTTTCTCTTTCTGACTTACTTCACTCTGCATGACAATCTCTAGTCCATCCTTGTCTCAACAAATGACTCAATTTCATTCCCTTTTATGCCTGAGTAATACTCCATTGTATATATGTACCACATCTTCTTTATCCATTCATCTGTCTGTTAACATTTTGGTTGCTTCCATGACCTGGCTATTGTAAATAGTGCTGCAATGAACATTGGGGTGCATGTGTCTTTTTGAATTATGGTTTTCTCTGGGTATATGCCCAGTAATGGGATTGCTGGGTCATATGGTAATTCTAGTTTTAGTTTTGTAAGGAACCTCCATACTGTTCTCCACAGTGGCTGTATCATTTTACATTCCCACCAACAGTGCAAGAGGGTTCCCTTTTCTCCACACCCTCTCCAGCATTTGTTGTTTGTAGATTTTCTGATGATGCCCATTCTGACTGGTGTGAGGTGATACCTCATTGTAGTTTTGATTTGCATTTCTCTAATAATTAGTGATGTTGAGCAGCTTTTCATGTGCTTCTTGGCCATCTGTATGTATTCTTTTGAGAGCTGTCTATATAGGTCTGCCCATTTTTTGATTGGGTTGTGTTTTTAACATTGAGCTGCATGAGCTGTTTATACATTTTGGAGATTAATCCTTTGTCCATTTGCAAATATTTTCTCCCATTCTGAGCGTTGTCTTTTCATTTTGTTTATTGTTTCCTTTGCTGTGCAAAAGTTTTTAAGTTTCATTAGGTCCCATTTGTTTATTTTTGTTTTTATTTCCATTACTCTAGGAGGTGGGTCAAAAAAGATATCGCTGTGATTTATATCAAAGACTGTTCTTCCTATGTTTTCCTCTAAGAGTTTTACAGTGTCTGTAAAACTCTTACATTTAGGTGTTTAATCCATTTTTAATTTATTTTTGTGTATGGTTTTAGGGAGTGTTCTGATTTCATTCTTTTACATGTAGCTGTCCAGTTTTCCCAGCACCACTTATTGAAGAGACTGTCTTTTCTCCATTGTATATCCTTGCCTCCTTTGTCATAGATTAGTTGACCATAGGTGCATGGGTTTATCTCTGGGCTTTCTATCCTGTTCCATTGATCTATATTTCTGTTTTTGTGGCAGTACCATATTGTCTTGATTACTGTAGCTTTGTAGTATAATCTGAAGTCAGGGAGTCTGATTCCTCCAGCTCCGATTTTTTCCCTCAAGACTGCTTTGACTATTTGGGGTCTTTTGTGTCTCCATACAAATTTTAAGATTTTTTGTTCTACTTCTGTACAAATTGCCACTGGTATTTTGATAGGGATTGCATTAAATCTGTAGATTGCTTTGGATAGTATAGTCATTTTCACAGTATTGATTCTTCCAATCCAAGAACATGGTATATCTCTCTGTCTGTGCCTTCTTTGATTTCTTTCATCAGTGTCTTATTGTTTTCTGCATATAGGTCTTTTACCTTCTTAAGTAGGTTTATTCCTAGGTGTTTTATTCTTTTTGTTGCAATGGTGAATGGGATTGTTTCCTTAATTTCTCTTTCTGATCTTTAATTGTTAATGTTCCTGATATTAGAGGAAATGCTTTCAGTTTTTCACCATTGAGAATGATGTTTGCTGTGGGTTTGTCATATATGGCCTTTATTATGTTGCATTCGGTTCCCTCTGTGCCCACTTTCTGGAGAGTTTTTATCATAAATGGGTGTTGAATTTTGTCAAAAGCTTTTTCTGCATCTATTGAGATGATCATATGGTTTTTATTCTTCAGTTTGTTAATATGGTGCATTACATTGATTGATTTGCATATATTGAAGAGTCTTTGCATCCCTGGGATAAATCCCATTTGATCATGGTGTATGACCCTTTTAATATGTAGTTGGATTGTTTGCTAGTATTTTGTTCCGGATTTTTGCATCTATATTCATCAGTGATATTGGTCTGTAATTTTCTTTTTTTGTAGTATCTCTGTCTGGTGTTGGTATCAGGGTGATGGTGGCCTCATAAAATGAGTTTGGGAGTATTCCTTCCTCTGCAAATTTTTGGAAGACTTTGAAAAGGATGGGTGTTAGCTCTTCTCTAAATGTTTGATAGAATTCACCTGTGAAGCCATCTGGTCCTGGACTTTTCTTGGAAGATTTTTAATCACAGTTTCAATTTCATTACTTATGATTGGTCTGTTCATATTTTCTATTTCTTCCTGGCTCAGTCTTGGAAGTTTATACCTTTCTAAGAATTTGTCCATTTCTTCCAGGTTGTCCATTTTACTGGCATAGAATTGCTTGTAGTAGTCTCTTATGATGCTTTGTATTTCCGTGGTGTCTGTTGTAACTTCTTTTTAATTTTATTGATTTGAGCCCTGTCCCTCATATTCTTGATGAGTTTGGCTAAAGAGTCTGGCTTATCAGTTTTGTTTATCTTCTCAAAGAACCAGCTTCTAGTTTTATTGATCTTTGCTGTTTTGTTTCTCTTTCATTTATTTGAGGTCTGATCTTTATGATTTCTTTCCTTATACTAACTTTGGGTTTTGTTTGTTCTTTCTCTAGTTCCTTTATGTGTAAGTTTAGATTGTTTATTTGAGATGTTTCTTGTTTCTTGAGGTAGGTTTCTATTGCTATAAACTTCCCTCTTAGAACTGCTTTTGCTGCATCCCATAGGTTTTGGATTGTCGTGTTTTTGTTGTAATTTGTCTCTAGGTGTTGTTTGATTTCCTCTTTGATTTCTTCAGTGATCTCCTGGTTATTTAGTAACGTATTATTTAGTTTCCATGTGTTTGTTATTTTTTTTTCCCCTGTAATTGATTTCTAATCTCATAGTGTTGTGGTCAGAAAAGATGGTTGATATGATTTCAGTTTTCTTAAATTTACCAAGTCTTGATTTGTGTCCCAAGATATGCTCTATCCTGGAGAATGTGTTGTGTGCATTTGAAAAGAAAGTGTATTCTCCTGTTTTCAGATGGAATGTCCTATAAATATCAATTAAATATATCTGGTCTATTGTGTCATTTAAAGCTCGCGTTTCTTTATTAATTTTCTGTCTGGCTGATCTGTCCATTGGTGTAAGTGAGGTGTTAAAGTCCCCCACTATTTTTGTGTTACTGTCAATTTCCTCTTTTATAGCTGTTAGCAGTTGCCTTATGTATTGAGGTGCTCCTGTGTTGGGTGCATATATATTTATAATTGTTATATCTTCTTCTTGGATTGATCCCTTGATCATTATGTAGTGTCCTTCCTTGTCTCTTGTAACATTCTTTATTTTCAAGTCTATTTTATCTGATATGTGTATTGCCACTCCAGCTTTCTTTTGATTTCCATTTGCATGGAATATCTTTTTCCATCCCCTCACTTTCAGTCTGTATGTGTTCTTAGGTCTGAAGTGGGCATGTTGTAGACAGTGTATATATGGGTCTTGTTTTTGTATCCATTCAGCGAGCCTGTGTCTTTTGGTTGGAACATTTAATCCATTCACATTTAAGGTAATTATCGATATGTATGTTCGTATTACCATTTTCTTGATTGTTATGGGTTTGTTTTTGTAGGTCCTTTTCTTCTCTTGTGTTTCCCACTTAGAGAAGTTCCTTTAGCATTTGTTATAAAGCTGGTTTGGTGGTCCTGAATTCTCTTAGTTTTTGCTTGTCTGTAAAGCTTTTGATTTCTCTGTCAAATCTGAATGAGATCCTTGCTGGGTAGAGTAATCCTGGTTGTTAGTTGTTCCCTTTCACCACTTTAAATATATTGTGTCACTTCCTTCTGGCTTGTAGAGTTTCTGCTGAAAGATCAGCTGTTAACCTTATGGGAATTCCCTTGTATGTTATTTGTCGTTTTTCCTTTGTTGCTTTCAAAAATTTTTCTTTGTCTTTAATTTTTGTCAACTTGATTACTACATGTCCCAGCATTTTTCTCCTTGGGTGTATCTTGCCTGGGACTCTCTGCCCTTCCTGGACTTGGGTGGCTATTTACTTTCTCATGTTAGGGAAGTTTTCGACTGTAGTCTCTTCAAATATTTTCTTGGGTCGTTTCTGTCTCTATTCTCCTTCTGGGACCCCTATAACACGACTGTTGTTGTTTTTAATGTTGTCCCAGAGGTCTCTTAGGCTGTATTCATATCTTTTCATTATTTTTTCTTTATTCTGTTCTGTGGCAGTGAACTCCACCATTTTCTCTTCCAGGTCACTTATCCATTCTTCGGCCTCATTTATTCTGCTATTGATTCCTTCTAGTGTATTTTTCATTTCAGTTATTGTATTGTTCATCTCTGTTTGTTTTTTAATTGTCCTAGGTGTTTGTTAAACATTTCTTACATCTTCTCAATCTTTGTCTCCATTCTTTTTCCGAGGTCCTGGATCATCTTCACTATCATTATTCTAATAATTTTTCTGGAAGCTTTCCTATCTCCACTTCATTTAGTTGTTTTTTTTGGGGTTTTATCTTGTTCCTTCATCCTGTACATAGTCCTCTGCCTTTTCTTTTTGTGTGTTTTTCTGTGAATGTGTTTTTCATTCCACAGGCTGCAGAATTGTAGTTCTTCTTGTTTCTTCTCTGTATACTCTTTTTTCTGGCACATTTATAGTACCACAAGCAATGTTAAAATGTGACAGAGACATTGCTTTGATTTATAAGTATTTTTATAATATAGTTATTCTTATGTGAATTCTTCAGTAACTTGGAAAACACATGGCAATGTATGTATACAAATCTTTCTGGCAGATAATCATGTGCTTAAAAAGGTTAGGAAACCTTGATATACTTTATCCATGTTCTCAGTTGATTGTACCCAGTCTGAAACCATTGTGAACCCCCCAGGCATGCCAAAAGCCTGGGATCTTTTAAGACTTCATTCTGAGTACTGTTATAATAAATATATTACAAGATTGCAAACTTTAGGCATCAGGGAAGTGCCATTCTTAGTTACAGGCATCATTAGCAACCCACTTTAAAGATCTTCTGCAAATCAGAAACACGGAAGTATAAGTCATTTTTTCCTGTTATGCCCAAATGGAAATTTTTTTTAATGTTTGCTAACAAATTCCAGTTTTGTTAAAGAGTCACTTGAACCGAACTACTGCCAAAGAAAACGTGTGGAGATAACTTATATTTGGGAGTTAATAGCTTAAAGATTATGTGCTGAATTATGGGAATAGAAGGAAATCCCTTTGGGGGACATATAGAAGGAGAAAACCTGAGGGCTATAAGCAAACTCCAAAGAGTATACCGTCATAGAGGGGGGATGTGCTACAGAGGGAGAGGGAGAAAAAAATTGTCAAAATGGTATGAAATAGCCAAAAAAGAGTGCTATGATAGATGTCTAGGAAAGAGTTTGAGAAATATGAGATATTCACTAGGGACCAATGTTAGAGTGAGGAATATTACAATAAGGAAAAAAGTGAGATTACTGTTCTGGACAATTAATAAACCTTTGGTTACTTTAGCAAAAACATGTTTAGAATAAAGCAAGAGTGGAAGAACTCAGAATTTAATTTGTTGAGGAGTCAGTGAGCATTCACGTAGCTGGAAGAGAAAGGAATAAATAAATAGGATAGTACATTAAGAATCCAGGGGGTGTTTTGTTTGCTTGTTTTGTTTTTGTTTTTTATTTTCACAGGAGAATTCAGCTTGTTTTTTTTAGCTAGGGAAGCCAGAGGAGATTGTAGCTCTCAGAAAGAGAGGATATAATTAACTGGGCAGGATCTCAGAGGGAAGACTGGAGAGAATAAAGCCCAGTTAAAAGGTTATCAGGAGTAGAAAGAAGGAAAATCACCTTTTATTTGACAAAAGGAAGCATTAGCCATAGATCATTCTAGTGCCATTTCAATCTAAAATTCATAGAAACATTATTGAAAGAAAAACAGATTGCCTTCTTTTAAAATGTTCATAGGCTGCTGACATCCTATTCCAGCTACATAATTAAATTACATTTATAACAACGGACATAGGCTATGGCTATACTGAGACCTTATATATACTCTCCCAAATACAGAGATAATTTTTAATATTAATACGTACAGAATAGAACTCCATATAAGCAGAGATTTCATTAGCTGCTAATGAGAATTTATGTCCACACCTCCCACATAGTACTTTAAAGTATATGATAATATTAGTACTAATGGGAGAGTGGAAGAAATATATAATATGTTGATGCTATCTTGTAACATCCAGTGTAGCAACAACAGAGCTAGGAACTCTGACACTCGTGTATTTAATGAACGTCTTTTGGTTTTGAGAAAATTTGGAAAAAACTCTCAAATATTAATTGTACTTCTTCAAGTGATTACATTGAAAAGTTGTTAGACATGGCTGTAAAGAACACAAATATCATTATGTTGTAACAACAAAACTAAATTCCCACAAGTTTCAGAATTTTGATATTAATATAGAATGTGCAAACACTGGCCACACTGGTAATGGCTTTTGTATAGATCTATTGTCTCTATTTTTCCTTATTTTGCTTTTCTTCCTTTCTTATTTGTTTTCTTTCATTGCATGTATTTTGTTTCCTAAGCTCACTTTTGAAACCAGTCAAATATGTCAATGAATAAAATAACATGTCCATATCAGAGTTTTACATTCACTTTATAAATGCAGAACCATTCCTTTATTTATTCTAATGAAGATGAAAATTAGATTTTTTTTCTACATTATAGATAATGCTGCTGAGAATGTTTTGTCCACACATCATGTTTACATAAACACACTTTTGGTGTATATAATTTCAACATCACTAGAAATGTCTATACTGCTTTCAAAAGAAACTATACCACCTACAGGGTATGGATATTCCTAGTAGTCTACATTCTTACCTATTCTTGATATTGTATTACTTCTTACTTTGTACTAAGTTGGTTGTATAGTAGTATTTCATTGGAGTTTTAATTTTCCTTCTAGCAATGATATATTTCTGGCCCCCTCAGCACCATCAATGGATATGGAGGGCAGTGGTTATGGTTAGGAAGGTCCCTTTGATACTGCAAATGGGGCATTTTCCCCCATGAGAATATGAGGTTTTTATCTTTCCAACACCAAAGAGCATATTGGGCATTGATATCCTACAAGATCAAACTCTGCAAACCTCTGTCGGTGAAATCCACCTCCTGGTTAGAGTAATCAAACCAGTACCTGAGGGGAAAAGCCAACTGGGAACCAGTAAGTCTACAGTCCCTGGAAGAGTGGTAACTGTCAAATAATATAAATTGTCTGAGAGACATAGGGAAATGGGAGAAACTATCCAAGAACTGCACCAAGTGCATATTGCACCTTTCATCCATAGTGCTTTCAACATCTCGGTATAGCCAGTAAGAAGCAGATGGCTCTTGGCAGATGGCTACAGCTTACTGATCATTGAACAACGTAGTGCCCTCCATTGGTGCAGCTGTGCCAACATTGCTGCCATCTTAGATACCTTGGTCTTGGTTCTAGGAGTGCACCAAGCTGTATTGGACTTAGCAAATGCTTTTTCAGTACAGTATACCCCTGGCTGCTGAGTCACAAGATGAATTTGCCTTCATGTGGGATGGGCAGCAATGGACCTTTCAAGTGCTTCCCTAAGGCCATCTACACAACCCCGTGATAGATCATGTGATGGTAGCCCAAGAGCTGTCCCTGTTCTCCTTCCCCACATCAGTAAAATGGACCCATTACATTGATGACATAATGTTGACATGGGAAGACTTGTCTCTGCTGCAGGCCACTGTGTAGATTTTGCTGGAACATCTGTGAGCAAATGGATGGGCAATGAACCTGCAGAAAATTCAAGGCCCAGGCACTGCTGTAAAGTTCTTGGGAGTCATATGGGTGTGTGACACAAGTGTTGTCCCAGAGGCTGTTATCAACAATGTGCAGGCCTATCCAAACCCTAAGAATGTGGAAGAAGTGCAAGCTTTTGAGAGATTTGGGTTTGGGAGGACTTTTATTCCTCACTTGGCACAGTGCATTTGTCCATTATACTGCCTACTGCCTGGTAAAGAAAGGGCACATAGGGGATCAGAGCAACAAGCTGCCTTTGAGAAAGCAAAAATACTAGTGAAGCAGATTAAAGCTCTGGGCATCTCCAAAGCAGGGCTACAATTTGAGTTAAATGTGCCCATGACTCTGGAAGGTATGGGTTGGGCACTTTGGCAGAAACAACAGAGGGAGAGAGGATAGGATCCCTAGGATTTTGGTCCCAGCTCTGGAAAGGGGCAGAAAACTGGTATATTCCTGTAGAACAACTGTTCTTTTCAGTGTACACAGCACCCCTCCAGGTAGAGCCTCTTATGAATGAACAGCATATCATGGTAAGAATGTCCCTTCCTGTCAAGAGGTGGATGGAGAATATGTTCCATCAACCCATCTCTACCAAGGCTCAACTTGTCACTTTGACTAAGTAGCATGCCTCTTTGCATCAGAGGAGTATCCTGTCTGCCAGCCAACTGTCTCTAGAAATGCAGGTTGTACTAGGCCTTGTAGAATATGTATCAATAGATCCTTCAAATGCCCCCACTTCCTATGGCAGCCTTTGTGGCCTGTAGAGAGGGAAGGGGGAAAATTCCCACTGATGCCTGACATACAAATGGGTCTAGTCTGGGCAGACCACCTACATGGACTGCAGTCACTATTCAGCCCAACACTGACACCATCTGGATGAAAAGAGGAATGAACTGAAGCAGCCAGTGGGCTGAACTCAGAGAGATTTGGCTGGTGATCATCACTCATGAGCCTTGGCCATTAACCCTTTGCACTGACAGTTGGGCTGTTCTAAAGGGGTTAACCCTATGGCTTAGACACTGGGAAGACGAGGTGTGGGTGATCACCAAGGTTTGAATAAACCCTTGTGGGGTCAGGATATGTGGAAAGACATTTGGGTTTGCCTGCAAGGCCTGAGGCAGTCCCCACTCTCTTCCAACTCCCAGCTCATAAGGTGTTGACATCCCTTAGCAATCAGGAAGTTAGTGCCCTAGCCCAGGTATGAGCCTAGCAATGGACCCTTCAGTAGACACAGCAGACTGGGTGCATAGGAGGAGCGGCCACCATAGTACCTGGGTGGGATGGTGTATTGCTGAGGATGCCAGATTGCTCTTGAAATGCAGTGACTTCATTAATGCAGTAACAGCATGTCCTGGGTATTCTAAACAGTGCCCAAGGCAATTGCCATAGGAATCTTGGGGCCATCCACCAGAGTTCCCAATCAATGAGAGATTGACAAATTGATTATATTGGTCCCCTCCTTTTGAGTGAGGGTTCTAAATATGCCTTGGCTTGTGTGGACACTGCGTCTGGCCTAACCCAAGCTTTCCCCATCACCATGCAAACCAGGCTGCCACCATTAGGGGATTAGAGAAGCTGAGTACCATGAATGAAGAGATACCCTCATCCAGTAGACAGTCATTGGGGATCATATTTCAAAGGTCACAATATACAAGACTGGACAAAAGAACATGACATTGAATAGAGGTTCCATTTCCCTTGTAACCTATAAGTAGCAGGGTTGGTAGAAAGGAAGAATGGAAAATTAAAGCAGCAAATTAAATAACTAGCTGGTAAAACCACCTTGGCCAGGTGGACTAAAGTACTATCCCAGGCTTTAATACATTTGAATGATCAACCAGTAAGGCCTGTTGCCCCATATGTCAGACTAGGGACCCCTACACCCAACACCATAAAGATATGGAGTCTTGGGAGATGGTCATTGTCCCAACTCTCACCATGGATCACTGTGCTGTGCTGCTGGGAATACTCAGCTCCACCACGCCTGGCAAAGGTAATCTACTGGAATTTGCAATGGGTGAGTTATATCCTTGGGTGAACAGGAACTACTCAATATCCACTCGGATCCCATTGTCCTGCTGCAAGCTGGACTTGTTGAAATGCACAGTGCCTAGAATGGAACATACACTACTGAAAGAGGGGAGAAAGTGAGGGTGCCTGTCTGGCGCACCCCACACCCAGTCCATCTCCATGCCTGAAGTGCTGTTTCCCCAGCCAACATGTATGGTATGCACAACCAGGTCAGATTCCTAAAGCTGCTGCCATACTAACATGTAAGGATTGGGCCACAAGTATAATTATTATAGAAGGGGAAGACCTTCCCATACAAGTTCCTATTAAATATCTATCTTTTTGACCTAAGACTCCCTCTGCTCCTGTGGCATCCAGTCATGGAATGGGCACCTAATGAGAATACCTTTCTACAGTGGGCCTCCTCTTAGTAAGCCTGGCAAAAGAATCCATCCAACTGTTGAGTATGTGGTCAGTTACCCCTCTCTAGCTCATCAGGATTGCCATGGAGGGTATCACCACTCTAGGAAGGGGACTGGAATGCACTAAAGCAATAAATTAAGGAATAATAAGCTAAGATTAAGACTCTCAATTCATCTGATATTACCAATACTGATCCAGAAGCCTGGCCTGTGTCACACACTATTAATAAGGCTAGGTATGGGTATTCTTTTTCTGTCGATCAAGCTACCTAGGCAGCCCATCAAACTGCTGACCAGAAGGTCCTAAAAATACCACCATCGGAGTCATGGGTGGCTGCACTCATATTTGGGATGGGTTCATGTGGCCTACCCTGGGTTATGGACATTTGTACACTAATGCACCCCTATGATGGGGACAGAAAAATCACTAAACAGAACCAACCCAAGTGTACCAGGGATATGAGCTAGATATCACCAGAACTGTGTAGTCATTCTGTCACATGAAAGAATGGTGACTGGCTTGGCACTGACTGGTTGTGCTGGCCAGGTATTTATTGGGTAGCCCTGAATGGGATCCAGTAGTTGTGTGGCAAAAATCTTTGGGCTGTTGCACCCTGGATTTTCCCTGGACATAGGAGACAATCTGCCCCATGGTAACAAAAGTTGCAAACCACCATCTCCTCAAGGCCCGATGGGCATGTTCTGTTTCCTACTGGAATGATCATTTGGCCACCATCTCTGTTCGCTCCGTTGGCCTAAAGGACATTAATAGCACTCATAGAAGGCCTTACTAAATTCACCCAGAAAGTCTTAAATGATAGATGACAAAGTCTGTTCTTACTGAACACTGAAGTGTCTCTAATGAGAAAATCTGTCCTCCGAAATAGGATGGGCTTGGACATTGTTACTGCCTCTCAAGGAGGCATCTGTGCCGTTATCCAAACAGAATGTTGTGTTTTCATATCTGATGAGTCCACTAATACATCATCTTTATTAAGTCACATGAGAACACAACTGAACGCCATGAGTGACTTGACCCCCAGCCTAGGGGACGTAATAAATCAGTGGTTCAGATCCTGGGGTGGAAAACATTATTATTTATTTTGGGAATTATTAGCTTAACCTGGTTTTTCTCTTGCATGTGCTTGTACTGTTGCTGTGGTATCTGCCTGCAGGACAACCAGATAGCTGCCAAATGAGCCACCTCCATGGTAGTAAAACCTGCTGACTGCTCAGGGCACAGTATGCTGGGGGAAGGGGGGGCGGGGCTTGTAAGGCCAACAGCTGGTTGATCTTCTAGCCGGACCTGGGCAGTTGGAGGCTCCTTACCCGCTCCTCTGTCCCTAAAATGTACGTTCTTCACTAGGAGCTGCTTCAAGGACGCAGCCTTGAGAGAGTCTGTGTTATTGAGACCATCTGGACTGTATACAAGACTGAACCCTGTTAAGGCCTCTATATAAGCTCTTAAGATTCTGTTGGGCAGGTGCAGAGACCTACTCATCTTGCAGCCGCCTGCCTACCAATCTGGAGTGGCCCTCCTCTTTCTCCAATCTCTCCTTGCCTTTCACATGCATGGGCTAGTTGTGAATTTCAACCGGAAAATCCCAGGGTTGCAAACCCCACCAGGTCAAAGTTGTACACGTCTCCCTTCACTTCCTCACCCTGATGATGTTGTAAACATAAAGAAGCACCTTAAATAGAATATTGTAAACAGCATGGCATCAATGGCCCCTGTAGTCATGGCCTTCATATTGGAAAGCGTTGTTTGATAGGGATTGCATTGAACCTGTAGATTGCTTTGGGTAGTAGAGTCATTTTCACAATGTTAATTCTTCCAATCCAAGAACATTTTTAGTCTTGCTTCAATAATCTTTGTCAGCGTAACAATCTCCAAGAAAACCACTGCATCCAAGGACCATTTTGTTTGTTAATTTGTAACATGTGGGGCTGTCACAGGTGTGAATTGAGAACCCAGTCAGTCAATATCAAAAGCAACAATTGAAAATCTTCCCCAGCAATTGCCAATACAGTAACTCCGTTGAAAGTGTAGGGTGAAATGCGCAGTTGCAAGGGGCCTGTGGAGCTGTGAGTTCTAAGGAGGAGCGCAGAGCTGCGCACAGGGAGGGCAGTGTTGGCCAGGCTCCTGCTTCTGCTCTGGCTCCTGGTCCTGTTGTCTGGTTAGAGCCCGACTCGGAGCTACTTTTGACTTCTTTTGGATCATAACCTCTGGGGAATCTGAATTCCCTCAAACAGCAATTCCCCAAATTTCCATTTGGTATTCTCCAATGCAAATGCCTGTTCACCAGGATTTAGAGGTTAAGTCATGCATGTGTTTTCAGAATTTCAGTCAATATTTTGGTGGAATTCTTTTATTTAAGGAAAGCCTCTGCTGTAAAGGTTAGTTCCAGTGTTTTGGAAAAGTAAGAGGTGTACCAAGACAGTGTTGACTCCTAGTCAAGGCATGAATTGTACTGATGAATAGTGTTGCTTTTCAACCGAGAGGCCATGATGAGTTTCTGGTGGTTTGTAGCGGCTTGTGAGGTGTTGTTTATCGATAACAGTGAGAGGCTGGTTTACACCTGCTTTAAGTGAGACCCCCGAAGGGTTCTTCCAGTGGGGCTGGTTACTTCACAAGAATATGCCGAAATTAGGTCCCCTGGTTTTTATATGTTCTGTGCCTACCATGGTGTTTTCCAATTTGAGAAAGTACATCGACTGCAGTCCTGCAGATGGAGGACAATCAGAGCTAGCTCCTGGCTTCTCCTGATCTATGCTGTGAGGTGGCCTTTCCTTGAGATTCATTTCCTTACTTCAATGCCGCTGCTGTTTTGTATTCTTTTCTGGCTGTAACCTTTAGATTCTTAAGCATTATCATTGCGAGTCCTGTGAGAGTTCTTCAGAGATTGGAACTTGTCTGATTGCCACCGTTAGTGAAGCCTCCAACAAGAAAAACAAAGAACAAAAATAAATAAACCAAAAAAGGCAGAAGAAGCTGAGGGAGTGCAAGGAAGAGAAAAAGCAACAAAAATAAGGCAAAAAGTCTCTAACTCATATCCTCAAGAAGAAAAGGTGTTTGTTTATTCTGTCCAAAACAACAGACTTAGTGGTTATTTGAAAAAAAAAATTGTAGAAAGTTTGGAAGATATAGGAAATTTAAAAAGCAGGAAAAAAAGGCAAAGCAATGGAAAATAGTGGAGAAAATATCCATATGTTTAAATATTTTCTAATAGAAGTTCTAGGATATCAGAGAAGATGGGGTGGGAAAATTGACAAAGAAATAATTCATGAGAGTCCCTAGAACAGAACAAAAAATTACTCCATATTGAAAAGTTATTAACTGAGTACCAGCCCAATGGATTAAAATGTTCCCAACCAAGATATACCATTATCATGCAATTTTGTAATACCAGAAATAGGAGAAAAGTTTTCAGAGGGAAAAAAGAAAACACACCAAAACACAGGATTATGTGATTATAGTATTCTAGCAATACAGAGAAAACTCTAAAATGTTTCTGAAGAAATTTTTTAAAAGTTATTTACAAAGGATGACTTAAAATTACAAAATTAGAAAATTACAACACTTTCAAAACATGTCTATATTTGTAAGTCTTGAGCATAGGCATATGCCTCCAAAAATGTATCAAGATTCTTTTTCATGATATGAAGCAAGGTGTTATGCAGTTGATTTAGCGTGTGTGTGTGTGTGTGTGTGTGTGTGTGTGTGTGTAAAATGCTTCATGAATTTGCATGTCGTCTTTGTGCAGGGGGCATGCTAACCTTCTCTGTATCATTCCAGTTTTAATATATGTGCTACTGAAGCAAATACTCATTTAGGATTTTGATTAATATAAATACTAGTAACTAAAATAATCAGAAAAACTATTTTAAGTGTTGCAAATAGGGATCACATATTACTGCAATAGGAGAGACAATAAATCTTTCTAAATCACTCACTACCCTGTGCTGGACCTAAGGACGCTAGAAAGTAAAATATTGATGTATTGACAACTATTTAAGTGCTACATGTTTAGAAAATATTAAACAATTTAAAAAAAGGTAAATTGTGGAAATTTACCATTTTGATCACTGCAACACGTGATAGTGACTGGATATCATCCCTGATAATTATGGGTTTCTATGTAACAGTGAAATGTAATCACAAAGAACAGCCATCACAGGAAGCAGAACTTGAAAAAAGGTATTTATCATTATATCACTTGATTCATTACTATGTTATGCAGTCTTGGCACCTGTGTGCCAGAGAATTTAGCCTCTACATTTCCAAAAAATATTTTGAAAGTCACTATGAATATTCTAGTTTTTATTCCTTCTCAAAGAAAGTCATCTCTTTCCTTTTCCTCTTTTTTTTTATTGCATGATATGCACCTTGGTAGCAGGGAATAGAGAGGAGAAATATGTTTCTTTGCTATTAAAATAGAGACTCTCATAAACAATGTGTTTCTATGGCCATAGTGCCTGTGCATGCACCAGTATATGTGTGTTAACCTCATCAGCGTTTAATCCTTAACTGTACTATAGGAGATTACTTAGTACAGGGTTTCTTTTTATAACCTCATAGAAGTGAGTTTTGAAGGAGGAATACTTTTTGTTGTGTTATTTACTGCATGCGGTGCAGCTCAGTAAATAAATTGTACACAGATATAGTTTATTGTATAAAAAGGAGAACTCTATCCAGAGCAAAGATGACTACACTGGCGTGCTCTGCACTAATCCCTCATGCTTTTTGTATTTGTGCCAAAGTACTTTTGGTAATATTAATTGAGAGGGAACCACGTGGTATTTTAAATAGAGTCATGGGAATTTGTCCCATTATACAGCTGAGTAACTGTACAAAACATCCATCAGTAGTGACCACAACATAGAATATTGCATTGTGGCATCAACCCAAGACATTACATTTACCTAATCATTGACTTCACATTTATCTCAATCTATTTCAAGACAAGAAATGAAATGTTTGCTGCAAAATTACATTTCCAGCAATTTCTGATAAAGGAAGGAGATGAACTTTGGAGCAGTTGTTTTCTAAATGGATTTTTAAGACATGTTATATTGGGTCTTGAGTTCATTGATTTGTATTGGACCAAAAGGCACAGGTTGAAAGGGGACAACTCTCCAGTAGAAGAGAGAGTTGGAAGGAGATTGCTTGTTCCCTGAATCAGAGGCATCAAGCCAAATTTAAAAACCTGCTCACAGAGCAAATTTCTTTTGATTCCTTAAAATAAAATTTCAGAACCCTATAAGCACAGTGACATCTTATATCTTTTGGGACATTTTAAAGAGAAAAATGCATTACTTCAGTAGATAGCTCAAAGAATTGGAAGTGGGATATAGGACCTTTTACCCCTGGGTTATATGATGAATGCCACCCAGGTTTAAAATGATCACAATTCTTTCCATTGTGTTGCACTGTGGTCATTTAAGGAGTAGTCATAAGATTTCATCAAGATAGAAACCCTTGGATTCCTGGATAGGAGGCTATCATAGATCATTTATTTTGATTTCTGAACCTGAAAAAAAACTATGCTAGTTGTTTGTGAGAATATATTGACTTATTGTAAAGCAGAATAAAAGGCAAAGCTCTCCCCAGCTTAGCATTTAAATTTTATTAATGAAGCACGCACACATAAAGCCTTTAATTGTTTTATCCCCAGCTAAAATAACTACAGATTCTCTTTCCATTCACTAAATCAAATCCATTTTTTAATTCCATTAAACTATTTGCTTCAGTATTATCCTGTGGAAATAAAATGCATTAATAAAAACAAAGTTTAATTCTTGTCTCTTAATACCATTAACTGTTTTTCTCATCCTTTTAGCAGATAAAATGTAAATAAGATGGCAAATAATAATATACAGATAGCATTTTCTCTTCCCTTTTCATAATTTTGGTAGTTATATTTCTCCACCATTAAGGACGATGAGTTTGCTGTTTTTTGGTTTTGGTTCAGTGCTTCCCTTTGGAATTCAATTTTAAAACATTTATCAACATAAAGCATCCGTACTAATGGGTTGCATGGAAATTCCAAGCTATTTTGAAGAGAACCTGAGAGGTTCTTGTGCAGTCAATAACCAGTCTTATCCCTGTCTTGCTTTCAAGCTATTGAATTCAGGGAATGGTTGTGTCCCAGGAATATCTCATCAAGGGATCTTGGTTTTAAGAGCATCTGATGGGACTAATCAGTGATTCTGTGGTCGCCTTCTATTCAAAGTATCAGGTCATGCACTACTCTGGCACAGAGAGTTGCTTATTTTTCTAGAGAAAGAATGTTAGAAAAGAAGTGGTTAAAAAAAAAGAAAAAGAAAGAAAGAAAAACAGAAACAAAACAAAAACCTTGCAATGTTCTCCTTTTGAATAAATCCAGGGTTATTCATTTGATTTTGAATTCAAGATGCCATGGTTCAAAAAGTGTTTATTTTTAAATTTTTTTTTCCATTTCTCTCTCCAAATTATAGATAAAATAGCTGGCTTTAAAATGGAAAATAAATTGTTATTGGCCATTTCAGACTTGTAAATAATCTACTCAAAGGCTTACAAATGGATGGAATGCAAATTCCTATTTCAAAGAGAACCTGAGAGGTGTTATTTTAATGATTTATGAAGGAAACTGGTGTGATGATATATTCAAAATGCATCTGAGCCTCTCATTTCTTCAGTCTCCAATATTCAGACGTTCTTTCCGTCCTTATCTTTCTTATTCTCTTTCTTCCCTCTATCCCTCTCTCTCATTCTCTCTTTAATGCTCTGAAAGGAAATCAGCATGTTTTTGACTTTTCCATTATTGCTTCAGTTTTGGGAGAAGACTAGATGATAGATATCCAACTGATTGTAAAAATAGAGTTTAAATCTGTGGAGTTACAAGCAGGTTGATATCAATAAATTATATTCCTGAAGAGCGTAAGCACATAGCAAACTAGAGTACTGAACAACTTTTAGGTGATGGTATTGAATTTCATATTTCATGGTAGAGTCATGAGTTTGAAGCTGGTAAAATTTATAAAGATCATACTCTAATTGAATGTGATGATTTCAATGCATAATTCATCATTTCATATCAAATCTGCATCCCAGAAGACAGTCTATATCTATGAAAAAACATTATTAATGGGTAAATATGAGATTAGATGATCAGAGACTACATTGTACCACACGAAGCTATCATAAGTGATAACTAATAATATACTATATGCACTATACTTTCTTCTTCTTTGGTTTTGACTGAGATTATGTAGGATGTGTAAAGATATTAATGTCATCTACAAATAAACGTATGGAAATACTTTTTTTAGCATGTTCCATATGTGGAGTTACTTTTGCAGTGATTTTTGTTTTGATATTTTGGTTTCATTTAAATGAGTTTAGCTCTTATCTGTTGGCACTCCACCTTAAACTATCCATGATATTGACTCAGATCCACATTTTACATTGTGTTAAACAAGTCAATGACAATCTACACCTCCCGACCTCTGCCTCAAGATTAGGGTAATTCTCTTTGTGGCTTACATCATCATAATCCTCTCTGGCTCAGAGCTTCTTCTTCAACAGATTAATTTCATGGATCAACTCAGTATCCTATCCATGCTTCCCATTCCACACACACTTGGATGTAAACTGTCTACTCGTGAAACTACACACACAGTCTCATGAGATATTTGTGTGTGCTGCATAGTTTACTTATCAATTTAGGAAATGATAAAAAATCCCCCACATTGTCTATTTCTGATTAAATAATAGCATTTGTTACAAAAGTAGGTTTTTTTCCTCCCCAAGTTTTCACTGGTAATTATTCATTTGCCATGCTGCTCAGATAATGTCTGTCCTCATGACACCTTTTTGATTGTTTTTCCTTCCTTTACTCTTCTCACTTTTCATGGTGGAGAAATCATTAGGGAAGCAAACAAAAGATTCTATGTATTCCTCATGCAAAGGAATTGAGTACTCCCTCATTTTCCCCTTTCCATGTAGACTGTGACAATGACCCTTTTCTCCATCAAAGATGTTTCTAAGCAAGGACAGTTAACCCTCAGGACAACTTCTTATTCTGTTTTTTCAATACTGTAAGTATTTATATAGATAAAATGTGAGACAATGGAATCTGTTACCCATATACAATCCAGTTTGTCAAGATCATATTTTCTTCCAAGAATATAAGAACCTGGTAATCACACTCAGCAATTTGTCACTGGTTGGTCTCTCACCAAATAACATGTAGTTAATTATTATCCTGAAATCAGTTTTCTTCCAACCCCAAGTATATTGGAACACCACCAATGGAATTTTTGCTAAATTCACACGTTAGGATGCTGATGACTTCAGTGGTACACGTTTTAAAAATTTGACTCTTATTATGTGCCTACCAAAATATGAGACACTGAGATTATAGCAGTGTAGACAAAAATCAAAGAACATCTCTTATAGAGCTCACTAACAGGAAAGTTAGATCTTTCTCAAAGCTGTATCCTTCTGGTGATTTAGCTTCCAGTGTCCTAAAAATTGATGATTTCAGGGCCAGGGATCTTCAGTTTGAAATCTTGATATAGCTTTTGAATATTTCCCAGCACCAGTTGAATATAAATAAATAATAATACTGCTAAATACACCACTGGTATCAGTACATTACCTGTATGATGAGATTCCCCAAAAGATCACCAAAAAAATATATTGAAGTATAACTAAGTTTATTACACTTTCTGCAGTAAGACAGAACATTTTGAAATAGCTTTAGTAGTGTCTCAGAAGAGGGTATTCAGGAGAGGGTATGTATAGGATTTTTAAAGCCTGGGCTAGGTGATTACATGATGACTCTTCTAAATTGAGAAATTGGTTGGTGTTGATAGAGTTTGTGAGATAATTGCTTTGGATTGGAGAGCAAGTGTCTTTGAGCAAGACTTGAAAAGTCACATTTTATAAGTAAGTTATTTTAGTTGCATCATAGTTTTCCAGGAGTATGTATTTCATGGAGCAGATAACTAAGTTATTTTTGTTTATTTTCAATATTATTTAGCCTAGGAAAAGTAGTGTATGCCCAATATCAGCCATGTATAATACAGGACTCAAATTATGTTGTTTCAGGTTTTGGCTCACTTAGGAAACTAACATATTAGAAAGGTGTTAGAACATTTTTAGTGAGGCATATTCGTGAAACTTTTAATTATGATAGATTTTGCCTTTGAGACTTTATTTTGCTAAATACTTTAGTGATATAGGACCTAAGGTCAACATCATTTACTTCAATTGGGAAAAAATATATATATACACACACACATACATATATAATATTGCATAATACATAATATATAAATATGTATAACATATTTATATATTAAACATATATGATTTTCCTTTCTTGTTTTATTTCTTTGCGGGGGGTGGGAATCTTTCCACAGTATTGTACCAAAGATCCTGCAGCCCTACTACTATCAAATTCTTTTCTTTATAATTAATCCTGCATGTTTCATCTATGGCGAGTCATTTCGGAAAAATAAACTCAACATTATTGAATACATTTTTACCTACGTTTTTCCCTCTTCATGAAGTGCCCTTCTTTCTCTGTGTGCCTAGTTTTTTGTTATCCTTCAAGACTCATTACAAGCATTTCATTCTTAGGGAAAATTCTAATGACTTAAGGCAGAATGAATTTTCCCTAATCAAATAATGCATTATAAATAGTTTTGGAAAATTCATAGTTTCCTAAGGGAAAAAAAAAAACCTTAACTAAATGATTAATAAACATGAGATACATTTGTTGGTAATACAAATAATGGCAAAAAAAATGTTTTTAAAAATTGATTTGTCACAGATAAAGCAAAGAAGGGATGAGATGGTCTCATAGAAACCAAAGGTAGAAAGCTGCACTGGGATAAATGAAACTAAAAGAAAACCTGTTTCAAAGTGTCAAAAACTGCAGGATAGAAAAGTACAATGACAGTGAATTGAACATAAAGTTTAGAAGTTTGAGGTAATAACAAGTTTGTCAAAGTAGCTTAAATGTAAGGGTGGAGATAAAAACAGGATTTAAGGGGGCCGAGGTGTAATTGAGAAGAGAGGAATAATTATAGACCATACTCAAAAGGTTGGGTGTGATAGTGGAGAGAAATTATGTAGAAGGACCCATAGTTAGGGCTGGGACCTCTTTTGCTTTGCAGGATGGGAAAACAACAGATGGAATATTTATAACTTGGGAGGGAAAGAAAGAAGGTAAAATAGTTGTATCAAAATCCAAGAAGATGTAAAATGAGGTAGTAATGAGGTAAAACATGAGTAGTAGTATTATTCTTGAACTGGAAAAGTGGCATAGGTTACAGAGATGGGGAGAAAGAGGGAAAGAATGGCTGTAGATGTAAATAAGTGCCTGAATCAAGATTAATATATACGTGAAGATGGATCTAAGGCAATCAGAGAAAGAAGTGTGTGCTGGCTGAGTAGGAGACTTAAGGGAAGGAGGTCTGGAATAGCAATTGCAATAATAAAAGCTGCTCATCAAGGATAATTAAAAAGATTGGTAAATTGCTTTGAGAGGTCAACTAAGTTTAGAAACTGAGAATTTATAATGGCAACAGAGTACAAATTTATAATGGCAACAAAGTAAAAATTTCTGTAATTTTTATCAGGAGCTCTTAGAATATGAATTGATTTCAGTTAGAGAAAACCATATTTCAGGATGGAGATCTCTTTGAGGACATTTTTTCATGTGAGACAGAAAATCAAGTGGGAAGAGAGTTAGGATGTTAGTGAAATATACTCAGCCAAAGGGGCTAAATTTGGGTACGTGAGTCAGCTCTCCCGGTGGCAACAAACAGCCCCCAAATCTTAGTGGATAGTGGCAGCAAGCTTTTAAGATTTGCTGACAGATCTGCGGATCAGCCTTGGTTAGGCTCTGTTCTACTCTTTGTCTTCTTAAAGGAATCTTCTCTAACATGGCACTTGTCATGGCCAGTGACATCTCATTGGCCAAAGCAAGCCATTTCACATGGTCAAGCCTGACCATGGGATAGGTTAATACACACGTCCTACAGGGAGGCCTGGAAAATGTAAGATATATAAAACTGTTCAGGGAAGGGAGTGGATAATTGGGGAGAATAATAAAATATATCACGTTGAACAGGAGGGATGTGAGGCTTAGTGGTAATTTATGGGTTGAAATAAAATGAAGTGGAAGAGGACTGAAGATTAAAACGGTAATGAGTTTAAAGAGAAGAAAGGACTGAGGCAGCTCAGAGATTTATATTGGATGGTAGATAAAGTTTCTGATGTAGACAACATTCTAGACCTTTCCACTGATGCTAAGTGGTCTACCTCAGAAACATTAGCTACCATCCAATGAAAGGTCTAGAGTGAGGTCTTGATAAAACGTTGCTGAGGTAGTAAAATGGCGGTGGATTTTATTAGGGGTAATTGTGTGACTAGAATTTAGGGTTGTCACCATATGAATGTTGAAAATATCTGATTTAATAACGATCAATAGGGGAAAATAAATCAGTGAAATTCCTGAACCTTCAGGAGAATGGAGGAATAGCCTGGAGGGGTAAATACACATCTACATGTAGAGCGGGTGTTGAAGACTTCCAGTTTTCATTTTCTGCAAGTAAGAAGCTTGAAAGTCTCCACTCTGTCTTAACAACAAATAAAAAGCTAAACAGATTGAAAAATTAACAACTTTTCTTGGATCCTTAAGAGAGGGGAGGACACAGGGCAAACTACTGCCCTGAGAATGGAAAGACAGACCTGCAAATATAGCAGGTCTCACCTTACCAGAAAGCAGAGACTCATGAGCAGAAACTGCTGTGGGAACCAGTGCCAGGAACCAGTACCTAGGTGAGAACACCAGAACTGTAATTGATGAATTGCTGAAAGCTAGGTGTGGACAAATCTGAGAGCTAAAAAATTCATGAGCTAGTGGCATAGTCTTTATTTAAACGATTCTCCTTTCTTGAATTGTCTGTATCTCATTATATTTAAGGATGGCAAAATATTTAAGAATTTTATACAGTAAGCTCAATAAATACTTGCTATCAAACAATAAAAAAACAAAATCACAAGGACCCACTGATCAGCATCCCCCCAGTCTTGTGAGGTTTACCACTAGGAGCTCAACGAGATTCCCACAATAAATATCAGAGAAAAATCCCCTCAAACCGCCTGCTGGATGAGGCGAAAAGGAACCATTTTGAAATAAGCCAGAGCACTCAGCTCTTCTCAAAAAGGCTTGCCCTCACGGGAAGCTTGTTAACCAGAGTCTAAATGGCTGGGATATGATCTGAGACTGACTTACCTGGGGAATGAAGGTACCGAACTCGAAGCCATTCTAGCCATCGTCTCTCACCTAAGGGGAGAGAAAAAAAAAAATTAAACATTTGTGAAGTTCAAAGTCCAGAGGCATAGTCTCAGTAAGAGAATGAGACCTAAACATAGGACTATAGGACCCTTCCTCTCTCCCCACACATCACCACCACGTTACTAAAGAGCTATTTATAACAGTTCCTTTTACCCATTACATCATGTCTGGCTATCAAGTAAAACTTTACAAAATGTACCGAGAGGCAAAAAAACACAAATGTGAAGAGACAGAGCAAGCATCAGAACCAGATGTAGCAGGGATGTTGGAATTATTAGACTAGGAATTTAAAACAACTCTGATTAACATGATAAGGGCTCTAATGGATAAAGTAGCATACAAGAGCAAATGAGTAGTATAAGCAGAAAGATGGGAAATCCTAAAGAACAAAAAGAAATGCTAGAAGAAATCCTAGTATTTTAGGATATATAAGGGTCAAAAAAGCAGAATAATAATTTGGGAAATTGTTATACACACACACATATATGTGTGTATATATATATGTACACACACACACACACACACATATATATATATATCATGGATAGAAAACAACTCAAATGTTAAAGAGGTAGCAAAACCTATTAATTTAGTTTGTTATTTATATTAAATTTGGATCAAGTATAGATTTATTTCCCCTTTACTTTCTGGTTGGCCTAAAATATATGTAAATGGGCATGCTGGAAGGAAGTAGTCATAAAAGTGGGTCTGAGAGAGGACATGCGCTATTTCAGATAGGATGCACAAGGATAACACAAGGGAGTTTAATACAAATGATCACTATAGAGCCAGTCTAAGCCAAGTCTCTCCACTGGAAGAAAACCTGCCTCAGAGAGATATTATTGTTTGAAGTTATTCATAGCAACTTTGAATGTACTCAGGAAATCAAGGCAAGTTTTAGAGTTTTTCTCAATATTTTTACTAACATTCTAAGGTTATTTTATATCAAAATGAGTTTCAGCTCTCAGTGTTCTTTTATAAGTTAAGCAAACACTGTAATGTGTATCTTGGAAAACTTCAAAAATCCTTGTCCAAGCTTACGGCTGTCTAGGCAGACTGTGAGCTTTTAACATTGCAAATTACGTAACTTATTTTTTTTTAGAAAAAAGATCTTAATAGTATTACAATTCATGGGTGCTGGCTTGGTTCCATTAAGTTTTTACAAAACTTCTTCAAATACTTACTAGTCACATACTCATTAAAAAATCAGTTCCAAACAAGCATCCAAACATAAAAGACACAATAGATATCTGTTGCTGCTTAACAAATCACACCAAAAATTAATGGCTTAAAAAACTTTTTATTATATCATAGTTTCTGTGGCTCAGGCATCCAGGCATGTCTTACATGAGTTCTTTGCTGTAGTCTCTCACAAAGTTGCAACCAAGGCCAGTCTATGGTTTTATCTGATGACTCAATTAGAAAAGGGTCTAATTTCAAGCTCCCTCAGTAGTTCTTGGCAGCATTCAGTTCCTAAGGGTTGTTGGACTGAGGACCTCAGTTCCTCAATGGCTATTGGTCAAAGGCCCTTGCAGTTCATTGCCATGTGGGCATTTCCTGCATGGTAGTTTGCTTCATCAACCCTGTAAAGCAAGCAGATAACGGGAAAGTCTGCTAGCAATACAGAAGTAACAATCTTTTATAATACAATCACAGAAATGAGATCCTTCTCCTTTGTCATAGTCTATCGGTGAAAAACAAGTCATGTTTCACCAACACTGAGCACATGAGTGTTGGTAAGGACATAAGTACTGGGAGGTAGAAATCATTAGGGACCATTTCAGATGTCTGCTTATCACATACCTTTCCTTAATTTTATTTATTTTTTACTTTCTATTTTTAATTTTTTCCAGCTTTATTGAGATATAATTGACATATAACATTGTGCAAGTTCAAAGTATATAATGTTATGACTTGATATGTGTGTATATTGTGAAACGTTTACCACAATAAAGTTGGTTAATACATCCATTGCCTTACACAGTTACAGTATTTTTTCTTGTGGTGAGAACACTTTAAGATGTACTCTCTTAGCAACTTGCAAACATGCAATATGGTATTGTTAACTAAGTCATCATGCTGTACATCATATCCACATAACTTATCATCTAATAACTGGAAGTTTGTACCCTTTGACCGCTTTCACCCATTTATCACCCAACCCCCCCCAACACACACACACACACACACACCCCTGGCATTTACCAGTCTGCTCTGTTTCTGTAAATTTAGGATTTTTTTTTTTAAGATTCCACATATAAATGAAATCATACAGTATTTGTCTTTCTCTGACTTATTTCACTTAGTGTAATGCCCTCAAGGCAATCCATGTTATGGAAAATGGCAGGACTTACTTCTTTTTGTGGTTGAATAATATTCCATTGTATATATACCACATTTTCTTTATCCATTCATCTGTCTGGCACTTTGGTTGTTTCCATGTCTTGGCTATTGTGAATAATGCTGCAATGAACACGGGAGTATGGATATCTTTTTGAGATAATGGTTTTGTTTCCTTTGCATGTATACCCAAAAGTGGAATTGCTAGCTCATATGGTAGTTCTATGTTTAATTTTTTGAGGAATCTCCATACTGTTTTCCATAATGGCTGCACCAATTTACATTCACACCAACAATGAACAAGGGTTTCCTTTTCTCTACATCCTCACTAGCACTGGTTATCTCTTGACTTTTTGGTAATAGCTATTGTGACATGTGTGGAGTGATATCTCATTGTGGTTTTGATTTGCATTTCCCTGATGATTAATGATGTTGAGCATCTTTTTGTGTACCTGTTGGCCATCTGTACGTCTTTGGAAAAAAAGTTTGTTCAGATCTTTCACCCATTTTTAAATTGGATTGTTTTTGTTTATTTGTTTTATTTTGGTATTGAGTGGTATGAGTTTCTTATGTATTTTGGAGATTAACACCTTATCAGCCATGTGATTTGCAAATATTTTTTCCCATTTCATAGGTTACATTTTTACTTTATTGCTCATTTATTTTGATGCGTTTTTTTAGTTCAAAAGTTTTTTAGGGCTTCCCTGGTGGCACGGTGGTTGAGGGTCCGCCTGCTGATGCAGGGAACACGGGTTCGTGTCCCTGTCTGGGAGGATCCCACATGCCACGGAGCGGCTGGGCCTGTGAGCCATGGCCGCTGAGCCTGTGCATCCAGAGCCTGTGCTCCGCAGTGGGAGAGGCCACAACAGTGAGAGGCCCACGTACGGCAAAAAAAAGTTTTTTAGTTTGATGTAGCCCTACTTGTTTATTTTTGCTCTTGTTGTTTGTTCTTCTGGTGCCATAACCATAAAATCATTGCCAAGACCAATGTCAAAGAGGTTGTCCCCTCTGTTTTCTTCTGGGAGTTATGTGATTTCAGGTCTTACATTTCAGTCTTTAATCCATTTCATATTTAGTTTTGTGAGTGGTCTAAGATAGGGGTCTAGTTTCATTCTCTTGTGTGTGAATATCCATTTTTCCCAATACCATTTATTGAAAAGACTATCCTTTTCCCACTGGGTATTCTTGACACCTTTGCCGAAAATCAGTTGACTGTACATGCATGGGTTTATTTCTGGGCTCTATATTTCTTTCATTGATTAATATGTATGTTTTTATGCTGGTACTAAACTGTTTTGAATACTGTAGCTTGTAATATATTTTGAAATCAGGAAGTGTGATGCCTATAGGCTTAGTGTAATGCATATAGGTTTATCACCATGATTTTTGTTCAACATATGATGTTATCTAACATTGGCTATGAATAGATCCAGTTTATTAGTACATTTAAAGCAGTCTGTCTTTGGGTTATATATCCTGTGTTCCAGAAAAGAATATGTTTCAATAATGATCACTTAGTGTTGAATTGCTTCTTGAACAACTTGGCCTATCACACTAGGCAATCACTGTGAACAGTTTTTCAAAGTTCAGTTTTATTTTATTTTATTTATTTGAAGAATAGTTGATGTACAATGTTCTTTTAGTTTCTGGTGTACAGCAAAGTGATTCAGTTTTATACATATATAGATATCTATCTATCTATACACACACACACATATATATATACATATATATGTATTCTTTTTCATATTCTTTTCCATTATGGTTTATTACAGGGTATCAAATATAGTTCCCTGTGCTATACAAAAGGACCTTGTTTCTTACCATTCTATATGTAATAATTTGTATCTGTTAGCCCCAAACTCCCAATCCAACCCTTCCCCACCCCCCTCCCCTTTGGCAACCAGGAGTCTGTTCTCTATGTCTGTGGGTCTGTTTCTGTTTCATAGATTTTTCATTTTGGCATATTTTAGATTCCACATATAAGTGATATCATTCGGTGTTTGTCTTTTTCTTTCTGACTTATTTCGCTTAGCATGGTAATCTCTAGGTCCAACCATGTAGCTGCAAATGGCATTATTTCATTCATTCCATTGTATATATATACCACATCTTCTTAATCCATTCATCTATTGATAGATATTTAGGTTGTTTCCATGTCTTGGCTATTGTAAATAGTGCTGCAATGAACATTGGGGTGCATGTGTCTTTCAAATTATAGTTTTCTCTGGATATTTGCCCAGGAATGGGATTGCTGGATCATATGGCAACTCTATTTTTAGTTTTTTTTTTGAGGAACCTCCATACTGTTCTCCATAGTGGCTGCACAAACTTACATTTTTGCCAACAGTGTATGAGGTTTCCATTTTCTCCACACCCTCTCCAGCATTGGTTATTTGCAGACTTTTTAATCATGGCCATTCTGACTGGTGTGAGGTGGTACCTCATTGTAGTTTTGATTTGCATTTCTCTAATAAATAGCGATGTTGACCATCTTTTCATATGTCTGTTGACCTGTTGGCCATCGGTATATCTTCTTTGCAGAAATGTCTATTTACGTCTTCTGTCCATTTGTCAATTGTGTTGTTTGTTTCTTTGTTATTGAGTTGTGTGAGCTATTTGTATATTTTGGAAATTAAGCCCTTGTTGGTTGCATTGTTTGCAAATATTTTCTCCCAGTTTGTAGGTTGTCTTTTCATTTCGTGTATGGTTTCCTCTGCTATGCAAAAGCTTATAAGTTTGATTAGGTCCCATGTGTTTATTTTTCCTTTTATTTATATTGCCTTGGGAGACTGACCTAAGAAAATATTGGTACAATTTATGTTAGAGAATGTTTTGCCTACGTTCTCTTCAAGGAGTTTTATGGTGTCCTGTCTTATATTTGAGTCTTTAAGCCATTTTGAGTTTATTTTTGTGTATGGTGTGAGAGTGTGTTTTAACTTCACTGATTTACATGAGGCGTGCAACTTTTCCAACACCAGTTGCTGAAGAGACTGTCTTTTCCCCATTGTATATTTTTGCCTCTTTTGTCAAAGATTAATTGATCATAGGTGTGTGGGTTTATTTCTAGGCTCTCTATTCTGTTGAAAGTTCAATTTTAAAATGTGACATGAGGGGCTTCCCTGGTGGTGCAGTGGTTGAGAGTCTGCCTGCCGATGCAGGGGACACGGGTTTGTGTTCCGGTCTGGGAAGATCCCACATGCCGCGGAGCGGCTAGGCCCATGAGCCATGGCTGCCGAGCCTGTGCATCTCGATCCTGTGCTCCACAGCGGGAGAGGCCACAACAGTGAGAGGCCCGCATACTGCAAAAAATAAATAAATAAAATGTGACATGATTTGACAACAGGTTACACAAAAATGCACAAACAAGCAACTATCATCCAAGAATTTGATCTCTGTTAATTTATTCTGAATAGTCTATTAAATGCTGACATTCCAACTGTAATGGACTCCCCTCTTTTTCCAGATACTCCTGAAAATTTCATTGATGTAACTTCTAAAACAATTTCTACTATAACTATTACAAACAATAACAAATACAAGCATTTGCTAGGATCTTACCAAGAACCAGGAACGTTATATACATTATCCTGCTTAATTCATTACGCTAATCTACAATACAACAAATTGTGTAGTGTGAGGATATTAACTGAGAAAAATTAGCTACGGGTCAAGATTGGAACAGATGACTTTGAGAAAACTTTTGTATACTGGAAAAGTCTCTTTTCTAATTCAAAATCCTTTAGATATGGCATTAAAGGTAAATGCAGAGAATAATTACAATGAAGTACCTTTGTAAAGCCACCATACGTATCAATAGCTCAAAGCACTTTTTATTGCATTACCTGATTAATCTTTGTGGTATCCTACTGAGTGAGGGTGAAAGGAATTTTATTTCTCTTTTATGGATATTTTATAAAATGAAACAAGAACTTTAACTTCCAGGTGCTTTCTCCATAGCGTATCTATGACTGCTTGAACTAAAAAGTGTTAGGCAAACTTAGATCTCCTATACAAAATACTTCATTAACTTATTAAATCATACTTTCAGCTAATAGTTTTGAGTGCAGATGTACATTATATGACTATTAAAATGAAGGATCTGAAAGAAACCTACAATCTAACAGACAAAGGTCTTAAATATTTGGCTAAGTGGGCTTAAATTGGGGCTGATATAATAAAAGCTGCAACCTAGCATTTTATTTTATTTTATTTTATTTTTTATTTTTTTATAGATCTTTACTGGAGTATAATTGCTTCACAATACTGTGTTAGTTTCTGTTGTACAACAAAGTGAATCAGCCATATGCATACATATATCCCCATATCCCCTCCCTCTTGAGCTTCCCTCCCACCCTCCTTATCCCACCCCTCTAGGTCATCACAGAGCACAGAGCTGACCTCCCTGTGCTATGCTGCTGCTTCCCACTAGCTAACTATTTTACATTTGGTAGTGTATATATGTTGTTGCTACTCTCACTTCACCCCAGCTTCCCCCTCCCCCGCCATGTCCTTAGGTCCATTTTCTACGTCTACGTCTTATTCCTGCCCTGCCACTGGGTTCCTCAGTACCTCTGCCACTAGGTTCCTCAGTACCCTTTTTTTTTTTTTTTTAGATTCTATATATATGCATTAGCATATGGTATTTGTTTTTCTGTTTCTGACTTACTTCACTCTATAGGACAGACTCTAAGTCCCTCCACCTCACTACAAATAACTCAATTTCATTTCTCTTTATGGCAGAATAATATTCCATTGTATATATGTACCACATCTTCTTTATCCATTCATCTGTCTGTTGACATTTAGGTTGCTTCCATGTCCTGGGCTATTGTACATAGTGCTGCAGTGAACATGTGGTACATGTCTCTTTTTGAATTATGGTTTTCTCAGGGTATATGCCCAGTAGTGGGATTGCTGGGTCATATGGTAGTTCTATTTTTAGTTTTGTAAGGAACCTTCATACTGTTCTCCATAATGGTTGTATCAGTTTACATTCCCACCAACAGTGCAAGAGGGTTCTCTTTTCACCACACCCTTTCCAGCATTTATTGTTCCTAGATTTTTTGATAATGGCCATTCTGACTGGCATGAGGTGATACCTCACTGTAGTTTTAATTTGCATTTCTCTAATAATTAGTGATGTTGAGCATCTTTTCATGTGCTTCTTGGCCACCTGTATGTCTTCTTTGGTGAAATGTCTATTTAGGTCTTCTGCCCACTTATTAATTGGGTTGTTTGCTTTTTTGATATTGAGCTCCATGAGCTGTTTGTATATTTCGGAGACTAATTCTCTGTCTGTTATTTCATTTGCAAATATTTTTTGCCATTCTGAGGATTGTTTTTTCATCTTGTTTATGGTTTCCTTTGCTGTACAAAAGCTTTTAAGTTTAATTAGGTCCCATTTGTTTATTTTTGTTTTTATTTTCATTACTCTAGGAGATGAGTCAAAAAAGATTTTGCTGTGGTTTATGTCAAGCAATATTTTTTCTATATTTTCCTCTAAGCTTTTTATAGTGTCTGGTCTCACATTTAGGTCTTTAATCCATTTGGAGTTTATTTTTGTGTATGGTGTTAGGTAGTTGTTCTAATTTCATTCTTTTACATGTAGCTGTCTGGTTTTCCCAGCACCACTTATTGAAAAGGCTGTCTTTTCTCCATTGTATGTTTTTGCCTCTTTTGTTGTAAGTTAGGTGACCATATGTTTGTGGGTCTATCTTCGAGCTTTCTATCCTTTACCATTGATCTATATTTCTGTCTTTGTGCCAGTACCATACTGTCTTGATTACTGTAGCTTTGTAGTATAGTTTGAAGTCAGGGAGCCTGATTCCTCCAGCTCCGTTTTAATTTCTCAAGATCGCTTTGACTATTTGGGGTCTTTTCTGTTTCCATACAAACTGTAAAATTTTTTGTTCTAGTTCTGTGAAGAATGCCATTGGTAATTTGATAGGGCTTGCATTGAATCTGTAGATTGCTTTGGGTAGTATAGTCATTTTCACATTATTGATTCTTCCAATCTAAGAACATGGTATATTTCTCCATCTGTTTATGTTTGATTTTTTTCGTCAGTGTTTTATAGTTTTCTGAGTACAAGTCTTTTGCCTCTTTAGGTAGGTTTATTCCTAGGTATTTTATTCGTTTTTTTGAGATGGTAAATGTGATTGTTTCCTTAATTTCTCTTTCTGATTTTTCATTGTTAGTGTATAGCAATGCCAGAGATTTCTGTGCGTTAATTTTGTATCCTGCAACCTTACCAAATTCATTGATTAGTTCTAGTAGTTTTCTGGTGACATCTTTAGGGTTTTCTATGTATAGTATCATGTCATCTGCAAAGAGTGACAGTCTTACTTCTTCTTTTCCAATTTGTATTCCTTTTATTTCTTTTTCTACTCCAATTGCCATGGCTAGGACTTCCAAAACTATGTTGAATAAGAATGGTGAGAGTGGGCATCCTTGTCTTGTTCCTAATCTTAGTGGAAATGCTCTCAGTTTTTCACCATTGAGTATGATGTTTCCTGTGGGTTTGCTATATATCACCTTTATTATGTTGAGGTAAGTTCCCTCTGTGCTCACTTTCTTTTATTTTTTTAAATTAATTAATTTGTTTTATTTATTTATTTTCGGCTGTGTTGGGTCTTCCCCGCTGCACGCGTGCTCTCTCTAGTTGCAGTGAGTGGGGGCTACTCTTTGTTGTGGTGCGCGGGCCTCTCACTGCACTGGCCTCTCCCGTTGTGGAGCATGAGCTCTAGGCACGTGGGCTTCCGTAGTTGTGTCTCATGGGCTCTAGAGCGCAGGCCCAGCAGTTGTGGCGCACGGGCTCCATTGCTCTGTGTCACGTGGAAACCTCCTGACTAGGGTTTGAACCCCTGTCCCCTGCATTGGCAGGTGGACTCCCAACCACCACGCCACCAGAGAAGCCCTATGCCCACTTTCTGGAGAGTTTTTATCATAAATGGGTGTTGAATTTTGTCAAAAGCTTTTTCTGCTTCTACTGAGATGATCATATGGTTTTTATTCTTCAGTTTGTTAATATGGTATATCACATTCATTGATTTACATATATTGAAGAATCCTTGCATCCCTGGGATAAATCCCACTTGATCATCGTGTATGATCCTTTTAATATGTTGTTGGATTTTGTTCGTTAGTATTTTGTTTAGGGTTTTTGTATCTATGTTCATCAGTGATATTGGTCTATAATTTTCTTTCTTTGTGACATCTCTGTCTGGTTTTTGTATCAGGGTGATGGTGGCTTTGTAGAATGAATCTGGGAGTGTTCCTCCCTCTACAAATTTTTGGAAGAGTTTGAGAAGGATGGGTGTTAGCTCTTTTCTGAATGTTTGGTAGAATTCGCCTGTGAAGCCATCTGGTCCCGGACTTCGGTTTGTTGGAAGATTTTTAATTACAGTTTCAATTTCATTACTTGTGGTAGGTCGGTTTATATTTTCTAATTCTTCCTGGTTCAGTGTTGGAAAATTGTACCTTTCCAAGAATTTGTCCATTTCTTCCAGGTTGTCCATTTTATTGGCATATTGTTGTTTGTAGTAGTCTCTCATGATCCTTTGTATTTCTGCAGCGTCAGTTGTGATTTCTCCTTTTTCATTTCTAATTTTATTGATTTGTGTCCTCTCCATTTTTTTCTTGATGTGTCTGGCTAAGGGTTTATCAATTTTGTTTATCTTCTCAAAGAGCCAGTTTTAGTTTCATTGATCTTTGCTATTGTTTTCTTCGTTTCTATAGCATTTATTTTTGCTCTGATCTTTATGACTTCTTTCCTTCTACTGACTTCGGGTTTTCTTTTTTCTTCTTTCTCTAGTTGCTTTAGGTGTAGGGTTAGATTGTTTATTTGAGATTTTTCTTCTTTCTTGAGGTGACTTGCATTGCTATATGTGGCCTCTCCAATTGTGGAGCACAGGCTCTAGATGCGCAGGCTCAGCGGCCATGGCTCACGGGCCTAGCCGCTCCGTGGCATGTGGGAGCTTCCTGGACCGGGGCATGAACCCATGTCCCCTGCGTCGGCAGGTGGACTCTCAACCACTGTGCCACCAGGGAAACCCTCTAGGTACTTTTTGATTTCTTCTTTGATATCTTCAGTGATCTCTTGGTTATTTAATAGCACTCTGTTTAGCCTCCATGTATTTGTGTTTTTTTAACGTTTTCTTTCCTGTAATTGATTTCCAGTCTCATAGCATTGTGGTCAGAAAAGATGTTTGATATTATTTCAATTTTCTTAAATTTTCCATTGCTTGATTTGTGACCCAAGATGTGATCTATCCTGGAGAATGTTCCATGTGCACTTGTGAAGAAAGTGTATTCTCACTTTTGGGTGGAATGTTCTATAAATATCAATTAAATCTATCTGGTCTATTGTGTCATTTAAAACTTTTGTTTCCTTATTTATTTTCTGTTTGGATGATCGGTCCATTGGTGTAATTGGGGTGTTAAAGTCTCCTACTATTATTGTGTTACTGTCGATTTCTCACTTCATGGTTGTTAGCATTTGCCTTATGTATTGAGGTGCTCCTATGTTAGGTGCATAAACAATTATAATTGTTATATCTTCTTCTTGGACTGATCCCTTGATCATTACATAGTGTCCTTTTTAAATGTTCATTTTTATGAAGTAACTAGGGAAGGAATCTCTGAAGAGCTTTGTGAAAAAGCACTCCCTGGAACTTTGTCTTAACAACCTCTATCCAAGATTTTTTATCTAGACAAGGCTTAAGGAGATTTGGTCTGTCGTCTTAATTCAAGATATATCTAGCAAGCCCCTATAGTGGCCAAGCTGCTGAATATAGAAATAAGTGAGAATGTCTGTTCCTAGAAAATATTCAGTCCCATAGGGAGGATGAAACAAGTACTTAAACATCTGTAGTATGTGGCACATAATAAACATCATTAGAGAGGTGAAACAAGGTGCTATTGAGGTATAAAGGAGAAAGAAAAGTCATGTACTGGCTGCAAATCAAGAGAGATTTCAGAAAGATAGCTCTTCCTGTATGACAGGTACACCGGTGAATGAAGCCCTTTGTCTGTGTTATACCCACGGTGATTTGAATAAACAGGTTTCAGCATGCTCATATGAGATGGATGTGAGAGGGCATTCCCCCAAAGGAAAACATTTTTTTTTAAAGGCAAGAATAAACATTTACTTTGCAACAATTACTAGTCATGTAATTTACCTTGAGAGCAAATACATGGAAAAAATCTATCACCATCAGGAAAAGATGATTTTGAAGGACTTTTAATACCAGATTTACTTCTCCTGCATTATATATGTATATATGTATATGTGGTTCATCACAAAGCAATTTATAACTAATATGTTAAATAATATTATTTTTTATAATGATCCCTTCATAGTATGTAATTGCTCTATTTTATATTGCATTTTCAGTCTTTGTTATCCTAATGATCTGCTAACACCTCACCTTTACTATCAAGGCACTATTTCTTCTGCTTTCAGTTGCACTGTTTACTCTGGAGGCTTCATGCATAACTTTCACTATGCGCTTCTCTTCAGTGCCGTCCTGGCTAGTATTTACTTTTCCCTGGGTACCCCATCTTCTTCCTTTTGATTTACTCTTTCAGTTTGCTTGTGTACATCTGCAAGTAACTTCCCAGTTAAAGATGGATAGCAGATAAGATTTCTTATGTTTAATCCTGAACTCATACTTTAAAATTTTATTTTAGTGGACATATAACTCACAGAGAAAATGACTTCTGTTTAAAGCTTTGGAGTCGTTTTCCATTTTCTATTGTCTTTTTTAGTATGCAGTTTTTCTGAGGCAAACTCTGATACCATTCTTACTTTTGTTCAGTTTTTGTTTTCTATCTCGGTATTTGTTTTTGTGATTGTTTTTTCTTTCCTTTCTGTAAGCTATTTGTTATTTTCTTCATCCCTGTTATATGGAAAAAAAATTACTGAGATTTTAGTTGAAGTCATTGTGTCCATGTGTGTTCCTGTTGTGTGTATGCGTGTGTATACTTAATCCTTTTCTGTGCTTAGGGATCCTGTCAATTTTAAGTCTCCTGTCACTTTTTATTACTGTAAAATTTTCTGCTATTATTTTCTTATAATCTGTACTATATTTTCTCTTTTCAGGAATTCTATTATTTGTGTGTTTGACAACATAGATTATACCTTTATGTCTCTCAAATTTTTAGTTTCTTGTTTTGCTCTAAATTCTACAAGGTTTCCTTAATTCTTCTGTCACTTTTTCAGCTCTCCTAATTTTCAAGGGGTATTTCTTTTTTTGTAATTTTTTTTCTGACTTTTCATAGAACCCCATTCTATTTTTTATGAATATAAAATCTAGAATTATTCTAAGTATACCTATTAGGTATAGTTTTTTTCTTTTTTTCTCCAGTGTTTGAAATATCATTCTTTCATCTGGGATCAGAGGTTAGCTTTCTTATTTGTGTTGAAAGCTTTTTTCACATGTTTGGTGATCCTTGAATATCCACTCATTTCTAATAGTGGGTGGGACTTTCAGGCTGGCAGACTTCAGCTAGTAATATGCTGGCAGGAATTTAGCTATTATGTAGGTATCCCCAAGCCCATAACATGAAACATGCATGGAGACTCTATAACTGTGACAGGTATCCCATCATTCTGTTTCTTCTAAGACTATTTGTTCAAACTCTTTAGAGATAACTTATTTTGGATCTGTATGGTTTTCCTTGTAATTGGACTAGAAAGACTGGGCCAAGAGTGGGTGGACCATTGCACTTACATGCACTCAGCACCTCAAGTTCCCACCCCCTCTTCTCATACCTACCTCTGCTGTCACTATATTTCTGGAGTCCAGCATTTCTTGATATTCTTCAGGGCCATTCTACTATATCCTCTGCTACTGTTAACAATTTTTTTTTTTTTTTTTGCGGTACATGGTCCTTTCACTGTTGTGGCCTCTCCTGTTGTGGAGCACAGGCTCCGGACGCACAGGCTCAGCGGCCATGGCTCATGGGCCCAGCCGCTCTGCGGCATGTGGGATCTTCCCGGACCGGGACACGAACCCGTGTCCCTTGCATCGGCAGGCGGACTCTCAACCACTGCGCCACCAGGGAAGCCCTGTTAACATTTTTTAAACCTTTGTTTTTATCAGTCCACCCATCTCTATTTTTTGTCTTCTAGAGAAGTTTTAGAGTTTCTTACCCACATCCTACATATTACATTCTATTTATTGATGTATATACTTTTCTGTTTTCTACTTCACCCTTATTTTAGTGTATTCTTAAGTGGGACAGATTATAAGCATATGTTCTTGATTTGACATCTTAAATCATAAGTTGACACCATTGTTTTTCTTTTTTAATCAGGAAAGTGATTATTATCTGAGATGTGTTTTAGAAAAATAACATAGTAGTGTGCAATATGGATTGGAATGGGTACAGGGAATATAGATTTTGAGGTTGAGTCTACTCAGTGTGTCAAAAGAGATATAATAAGGATGGGAACAGAGGAAATGGAAAGGTAGAGCTTTTTAGAGTTGAATTTATGGAATCTATCAACTTTATGTGCTTTGGACCAAATTTTGCTGGTCTATAAGTGCTGGAAGTTAAAGAAAAAGCAACATATCAAATACCATATAAGACAAAATAGAAAAAAAAGCTACATGATTTAAAGTCTGATTTTTAAAAAAAAATTTTATTATGAAAAAATATATATTGAAAACTTTATGAACCTGTTAGTAGTTTAACAAATTGTTATAAACTGACCACTTGTTCTAATTACCATGAAAACATAACAAATAAACCTAAAACTTGCAGTCTAAAATATCCGTTATTATGCTTATGAATTCTGTGAGCAAGGAATGTAGACAGGGGCACCAGGAGTTGGCTTTTCTCTTTTATACTGTGTCTGACTTTAGCTAAAAGGCTTGAAGGCTTATTCACTCATGAGCTTGGTGATTAATGTTGGCAGTTGGCTGGATGCCTCAGATCCTTTCCAATAAGACCTCTCCATGCAGTCTCTCCATGAGGTCCCTTTTCATGGGCTAATTTCAACTTCCTCACACCATATTAATTGGATTCCAAAGGCAAGTATCCTGACAGAGAGCAAGGCAGAAGCTTTATCCTATTTATGACTTAACTCACTCCGTATACTACTGGTCTAAGCAGTCACAAACACCCGTTTTTTATTAGGGGTGTTAGTCACAATGGAAGGTCATAGAGGTTAGTGTTTCCATCTGTGGAAAATATCACCCTGATCAAGAATTAAAACATTGCTAACAGGGTATAATCTACTTCTTTATCTTTCTTGATCCCAAATTTTTGCATTGCCTTAGAGGTAATGACTTTCTTGATTTTTCTTTAAAATTTTGCTACCTTTTTGTTTATCAATAAATAAATACTTTACTTTTGGCTAGCTTTTAGACACTATGTGTATAAAATCATACCGCGGTTATTCTTTTGTATCTTGTCTTTTTAAATTAACATTATGTATGTGAGATCCACGTTGTTGCATGGAGGTCATTCTGAAGCTTACTGTGTATTAGAGTACATTCAGCTCCAGTATTAACCATAGCTGTCACCTTTTGTTTACTTCTGGGGTACCAGCAAATAATGAGCTCAACATGAGGCACCTGATGGCCCCCAGCGTCCCTCATCTGGATGTGATCTTGGCCTGTGTCCTATATGCAGGGTGTAGGAGACACCGAGCCAAACAGGACTGTATCCCTGAGGCCTCTGCTGGAGCAGGTGGGGCACTAGAAATGGTAGGGGTGGTAGGGACTGGCAGGTCTGAATTGTTGTTCTAGTTGTAAGGTTTTCCATAGGCCAACCAACACAGCATTGGGTTGCCAGTTTATCTTTTTAGGTTGGGTTCCAGTAGCAATAAAGTCAAACCACATTTGCTTCCTGGTTACCTTTACTGGACCCTTTACAGCAGATTGGGATAGCCTTTTGGCTTCTTAAGCTCCCTCTGTCTCAGGTCTTTCCCACAGCCACCTGTACCTATTCCGGGGATTTGTCAGTTTCCCCCAGATCAACAATGAATTGTTGCATCATATATATCTTGTTGCACACTGAGCTCAGCATGGATATCAGCATCCCATACCAGCTACTGACGGTGGACTGGAGTAATTTGGCTTTCATTCCTATAGTGAATGTGGCTCAATCAGGGCCTTCGAAGACAGGAGTATGGATGGTCTGTCTCATTCCCAATGCCCTTAGAATTTGTCATACCTCATCTATAGATTTTGAGGGTCCCACATGCCTGGAAAGATCCCCGGTCATTGGGCCAGGCTGCCTTGTAGGCTAGAATAATCCAATCTATAAGGGAGAGAGTACATTGAACTCTCTAAATGCCATCAGGTGCTGCTGGAGGGCAGGGTGTGTGATGATCTTGCTCCTCCTCTGTCTTCTGCCTGGTCAGAGAAATGCCACAGCTCCCTGTATCCCACAGCTGCACTAGCCATACCTGGTACTTTCCCTGGTCTTTTGTTGGAACTTGGCAGCTATATCAGTAAGCTCAGCAAGTATATATTTTCTCATCATGAATGTTTCCTGACTCTTAGGCTGCCCTGCTGGCTGGGGTTGTTTTCTCTGGGCTTTTGCTTTCCTTCGTATTAGGGATCAGATGGCAGGGGGTGCTCCATTTGTTTCACTGTCAATCACCACAGTATCCTTCTCTGTTCTTCTGACTTTCCCAGAGATTCCACCTCTTAGCATCCCAATCAGGCTTTGTAACAAATGCTCAGACCTTAATCCAAGGCAGTTTGTATCCCCCTAACTTTGCAAACGACACACTTATTATCCTACTCTCCCACTTTGTCTGCCAGCCCTGAAGCTGGCAGAGTAGTGGACAACTTAAAGTCCTTCTCTAACTTCAGCTCTTCCAACTTTCTAACTTGAGCTTTAGCCTCTCATTGGGCATCAGGTGTCCAGCTGAACTGCCCATGGTGAAGGCCAGCCTACTGTTGCAGCCATTGGTTTCCCTTCTTTGCTATAGTGTGCTACGTGCAGTTCCTCAAACAAGTGTATTAAACCAGCTGGCATTTTGGGGGCATCCCCGAATTCACATGGTGACTCATCTAACATTCAGGCCACCTCTCCCCACATAGAGGTCAATAGCCAACTCAGGATTTCACTCCTCAGTTGCCTCTATCCCAAGACCCATTTCTTTAGGCTCCTGGCTGGCTTACCAATTGTTGGTTCACAACCTCACAAGTTCCCTGGGGGAAATTCAACAATGGCGTGCATATACGAAGAGACCAAAGGAAGAGGCAGACTGCTCCAGACTGATAGGGTGCAGTTTTATTAAGCAAGGGAACTTACATATGAGGCTTTTTGTGGATGGCTGCAAAATGAATTGATCTCTGCACCTACTAGCCAGATTCTTATGAGTTTTATACAGAGGCCTTAATGGGGTTAAGTCACATACATGGGCCAGATGGTCTTAATAACACAGTACTTCCTCAAGGCTGTGTACTTGAAGTAGCTCCTAGTGCAGGAACAATGTGCAGACTATACATTCCAAGGACAGGGGAAGGGGCAAGGTGCCTCTGTTTGCCCAAGACCAGCTAGAAGGTCATTTGGCAGTCATATCCTCTTGAAGATCTTGATGACCTCCTTCAACAGAGGAGGTCCTAGCAGAGAGATTCCTTCAAGTCTGGAGACTCAGCAAATACCACACTACTGCTCCTGCTTGACAACCAGGTTGGTTTAAGAACACACAGAATGTGGAGTGTATCCCACTGTCCATAGAGCCATGTGGCTGGTAAGAAACATTTTCATTTCTGCAACTGAGTGGGATGTGTACACCAGAGACTCACTCAGGATCTGCACTCTGACCAAAGAGAGCATCAGGAAGGAGACTGTTCCCCTGAGGAAGGATTGATTTGTGTGCTGTTGTCAATCAGTTCAAAACTGGTTAAGGACTAATTTGTTTTATTAAAAAATAAAATCTGAAGTACTCACTATGTCACAAACAAAAAAAAAAAAAAAAAAAAAAAAAAAAAAAAAAAAAAAAAAAAAAAAAAAAAAAAAAAAAAATATATATCTCCCTACCTAGGAATATTAGCTTGGATTGGTGTTTTCAGCAGAGGACAGGGAGAGGGATTTGGAAACTCACTGTATAGTGTGTAGAATTGTACTTTATCTCCCTATACAGGGACAGATAGTAAATATTTTTGACCTTGTGGAACATATGGTCTCTGTTACAACTACAGTTGACCCTTGAACAATATGGGTTTGAACTGCAGCGGTCCACTTGTACAAGGATTTCTTTTTTTTTTCAATAGTAAATAACACAGTACTACACGATCCATGGTTGGTTGACGAGGATCTGTGGATACAGAGGAACTGTGAATACAGAGGGTCAACTATATGTTATATGTGGATTTTTGATGGCACAGAATGTCAGCACCCCAACCCCTGTGTTGTTCAAGGGTCAGCTGTACTCAATTCCACAGATAAGCAGCCATAGACAATATGTAAAAGAATTGGTGTAGCTATGTTTCATTAGTTATTTACAAAATCAGTGTAGGATAGGTATGACCAGCAGGTTGTAGTTCTCTGACTTGTGATCTACAGTATAAAACTCAAATTTTCTGAATAATGAGAGAGAAATAGTGTATGGAATGTAGATGGAAGGTTAACTTCTTTTCCACATCCCACTCAAAATCTGAATTTTAACCTCAAACTCACTACCACTCTCCTACACTTCCTGAGCCTCTCTGAGATTCTGCAAGAAAATTTGTTTACGTCCTATCAGTTTATGCCCATGTAGGAACTTAAGTATTCTCAAAAGTTATCAGAAGTTATTTGTTCTGAAAAGTCAGTAATTTCTCATATACCTGTTTTCAGTCTTTGCAAAAGGTAAAGGATACAAAACAGACTACTTTTATTGACTCTTTTTTATTTTATCTCTTGCCTTTACCCTTTTGAGTTTGCACTTTATACCTGTGCTCTATTTTATTAGAGTAATCAGAAAGAAGTAGAAGGAAAAGCACATCTTGTCTTCTGCCAGAAGCTGACCTCCTCCTCTCTGAATCCAGATTTCTACTGGATAACTTCCGCAACTTTCGAGTGTTAATTTTAGTGTAGTAATAGCTATTCAATGATAATCTAATCTCTTTATGAAGCACTTTTCTTTTAAAGTGAAATTGTATTGAGTGCACGGTGAGCATGACATTTGGCAACTATTTATTTGTTGTAACTGAATCATGAATGTTGACATTGCCCCTAATCCAGAAGATTTTCTTAATCTTTTCTTCTTTTAGAATGGAATAAATATAGCAAACGTGAATAATAACTAGAGATTGAGGCCTGTGTGGCTTTTTTTCTACCTAGTTAAAGAAGATAAATTATTATAGCTACACTAGATTTTGCAAAGGCATGTGTTAATAATCAAACCAATTTGACTCAATTTGGTAACTACTACTGTAATAAACAATGGACTGTTCCAATTAATTTTTTTTGGTATCCCTTACACCATGATATTTTTTGACTTAATTTTTAAAATAAAATATTTCAGATTGTTCACCTTGGTTATCATCTGGATATAATCTAAGTTTATATAATGAAGGTTGTATATTAATTCTACTATAATAATCAGTTGTTTAATTTTTCAATATCTTTGCATCTTATAATTTTGTCAGTAGGCTTCTTACCACCAAAGAATATTAAAGAGAAACTAAGACTGAAAATAAGATCCTCTAATTTTTTTTACTTCCCTCTAATAAGAACAGTAGGATGATATTTCAGAATATGAACAAGTACCAAAGGTTAACTGTCCACAGGAGTTTATGTACATCTTGAGGGTTTGTTTTTCCATTTTAGAGCAATAAGATAAATTGTATAAATCAAGTTTAATCCAGTCTATTTCCCATCTTTACTGGTGTAAACTAGGGTGACATAATGTGTCTAGTTTTATTCTATCCATTTTATTCTGCTATATGGGGAAGAAACCTTACATTAAGGTATATTTATGATCTAAAAGGAACTTTTCCATCTCAGCAAGCTGTAGGGGCTGATAATTCCTTCAGCTGGTCACCCATAAACGATCGTGCAGTGACAAGTTTTCTCTCACTGAGATATTCTGTAGCAATCTGCACAGAAGCCAGTGCACTATAGAAAGACCTGAGAAATGGTAAGCTAAGTCATAAGACCAATTGCTCTCATGATAAGAATCTGAATAGAGACCCTAAGTCTAAAATCATTGAATTTTATCTTGGTAGCACACACGTACATTGATGGATGATTTACTGACCTGCAGTATAAACTAGACATTATACCGTATTCTTATTTTCCTTATGAAGAGCCTAGGGCCCAGTAAATCTCCTGAGTTATTATACACATTTCTAAGAAATGTGTTCATTGTTTTCTGTAAAATTAAGCCTAGAGTGTAGGCAGAAGATAATTGTATCCCATACAATATTACTCCCAACCAAAGAGGTAATCTTAGAGGAAAAATATTAAGGTAATTAGTTCACTCTCTAAGTTTCAGAGGTTTTATCACTGTGTATCCATCCTATCAAGCGGAAATGGTTGACCTTATAGAATGGTGGATTGACCTACTAAAAGTTATATTGGGTGGGCCAAAAGTTTGTTCATTTTTTTCTGTAAGATGGCTCTAGTAGCACTTAGTTTTCTTTAACTTCATTTAAAAAAATTTTGTTAGAGTGTATGTGACAGCTGTCATATCAGCGTGCATTTAAAAAAAGGCCTATCAAAATTGGTGAATTTTTGTGTAGCCATTTTAATATTGAAGATGGAAGGAAAAAAGCAACATTTTTGGCATATTATGCTTTATTATTTCAAGAAAGGGAAAAACGCAACTGAAGCACAAAACTGGTTTGTGCAGTGTGTGGAGAAGGCGCTGTGACTGATCGAACGTGTCAAAAGTGGTTTGTGACATTTCATGCTGGAGATTTCTTGCTGGACGATGCTCCACGGTTAGGTAGACCAGTTGAAGTTGATAGCTATCAAATCGAGACATTAATTGAGAACAATTAACATTATACCATGTGGCGGGAGATAGCCGACGTACTCAAAATATCCAAATCAAGCACTGAAAATCATTTGCACCAGCTTGGCTGTGTTAGTCGCTTTGATGTTTTGGTTCCACATAAGTTAAGCAAAAAAAAGCTTCCTGACTGTATTTCCTCATGCAATTCTCTACTTAAATATAATGAAAACGTTCTGTTTTTAAAACAAATTCTGATGGGTGATGAAAAGTGGATACTGTACAATAATGTGGAACAGAAGAGATCGTGGGGCAAGCTAAATGAACCACCACCAAGCACACCAAAGGCCAGTCTTCATCCAAAGAAGGTGATGTTGTGTATTGTATATGGTGGCATTGGAAGGGAGTCCTCTCTTATGAGCTCCTTCCAGAAAACCAAATGATTAAGTCCAACAAGTACTGCTCCCAATTAGACCAAGTGAAAGCAGCCCTCAACAAAAATCTTCCGGAATTAGTCAACAGAAAACACATAGTCTTCCATCAGGATAACGCAAGACCGCATGCTTCTTTGATGACCAGGCAAGAACCGTTACAGCTTGGCTGGGAAGTTCTGATTCATCCGCCTCATTCACCAGACATTGCACCTTGGGATTTCCATTTATTTCAGTCTTTACAAAATTCTCTTAATGGAAAAATTTTCAGTTCCCTGGAAGACTGTAAAAGGCACCCGGAACAGCTCAAAAAGATAAAAAGTTTTGGGAAGATGGAATTATGAAGTTGCCTGAAAAATGGCAGAAGGTAGTAGAGCAAAAGGATGGCTATGTTGTTCAATAAGCTTCTTGGTGAAAATGAAAAATGTGTATTTTATTTTTATTTAAAAACCAAAGGCACTTTTTGGCCAACCCAATATTAATATGCTTACTGAGGGTGGAGGCATGTCCTACAAATTCAGCGTATGCTTTGAGCCAGCAACCAGTAAATAGTTTTCTGTCCCCTCTTAGTGTAAAGTATGAGTCCAGAAACCAAGGATAAATGTGGGAGTGGCTCTCTATTGATTCTAATTATCACCAATGTTGCTTTCCATCTTCACAGGGTTAAATACTGTTGGTCTAAAAATTTTACTTTTCAAAGAATAATATATCCACTAATATAAACAGTGTTTTCACCAGACTGCACACTGAGACGACCACCTGATCCCTTATGACATTGAACTAATGCAGAGGTACAATGTACTCCAGTACTCTAACATTAGTTTAGTTTATTTTAAAACATATCTTCATTTACCCCTCCTGATCTACTCTTCAATATCCCTACTCTTCACTCTGTTCTGGGATGCTGAATGGTATAAACCACATCAATAATCTCTGATTTCAGGGTGGTTTCAGCCAATAGAGGAGTCCTGGCAGAAGATCCAAAGGTTGGAGAGAGTGAGGTCAGGGTACTTGTGTCCCAGAACTCTCCCTTTAAGATTGCCTCGTGCTAACTACTCCCCTGTAATAAAGGTCACTACTTCTTTGGAGATAGGTGATCTTACAGATCCTTTTCAGTTTATATTCATTACATTCCTTTGTCCTCTTGGCATGAGCATGGTAATAGCTGAATTGCAATTGAACCACAGGTTAATGTACTATTTTACTTGGAGTTGCCAAGCAAGGGTAAGCATGTCTTCATTTGTTTAAGGATACTTTGTTGAAACGTGGTTACATCATAATATTGAAGAATGCTGATACTGTAATTGTTATTTGGAAGGTAATGTTATTTGGGATGTAAATATGGATAGAAGGAACTGGAGGGATGCTTGTAGCCAAGGAGGTGGAATGTGCCTGATTGTCTCTTGGCAGCTGGGCAGCAAAGTCCCTCTTCTGCACTCTCTACATTATCACAAATAACGAAAGATTGGGAATTATGTTGTCAGAGCCCTTGCCAGCAAGAATCTAGGTTAGATTCTGCAGGATATTCATTTGAGATTTGGAAGGCAGGAAAGAAGCAAAAACCATGTAAGAGTAACCTCAAGCAGTGGCAAGCATGCTCCCGAGCACTGGTGGACGTGCATCTTATGGGAGCTTCCTGGAGATTACCTGCTTTAGTTCTGCGAGTTGCTCTGACCTAACTGGTGGTTTTCTTGTGGTTACTAAAACTCCCCAATTTCATCAAAACCAGCTGGATCAACCTTCCTGATGATCATTTTCCGGTCCTTCCAACATTTTTGGAAGCATCTAATTCTCTCGATTATATTTTTTTTCTGTGTGGAAGGCATAGAGTAGTTTCTATTTTCCTGAATATTCCTGATTAATACAGCTGATATATATTTCCTTTTACTATGTATACACATATATTTATATATACATGTATGTGTGTGTGTATATATATATATATATATATATATATATATATATATATATAAAACCAGAATAAAGGCACTAAGGAAGATGAATTATTTATACTTTCAATTAATTCATGGTACGCTGTGAATAGAGAAATAAATTATAATGCCATGTTAGAAGTATGTCTAGGCTCTGTGACTGACTAGAAGATAAGACTAGTGTCAACTGAAAAAAATGCACTATGTGAGAGTTGTGAGTTAAGTTTTATTTGGGGCAAAATGAGGGCTATAGCCCAGGTGATAGCATTTCAGATAACTCTGAGAAACTGCTCCTTGGCAATAGTCCTCATTTTGCCCCAAATAAAAATTAACTCACAACTCACACATTGTGCATTTTTTTTAGTCGACGACACCAGTTAGAATACTCCAGTTAAGAAGTATCAGGGAGGGTTCACTCCAGGTGAGTTTAAGCTAAGTCTTACTGTATGACTAAGAATTAATCAATTGAACAAGAACTAAAGAGAGCCTCAGTAGAGGAACACTATGAGAAGTGTGGCATTGAAGGAAGAGGAGCCTAATGTGTGAGAACTACGTGCATTTTGATGTTGCAGGAACATTTTAGAGTGGTGAGAGATGATGCTGGGCCTAGGTCATGTAAAGATGTGTTGCCATTTTAAAGCTCTTGGAGTTTGTCCTATATGTAATGTGAAACTAAAACTGGAAGTTTTCCAGCTGGAAATGAAATAGATGGATTCAAGGCTCATGAATTAAGCATTATCACAGGTTTTTCTTATAAGCATGTCAGCAAATTATATCTCGCTATTGTTATAATTATTTTATAAAAAAAATCACTACCTATAGGACATGTTGATTGTCCCTTAAAATATTGCAGATTAATTTATATATGAGTAAAGGGCTCCTTCCCTAACTATACTATAAATTAGGAACTGACTGTAGTTATGAAATATGATGGCAGCACTTAGACTTTTCATTGGTTAATTAAATTTAAGTTCTGTTTTTGAACTTTTGCTCTACTTGGCCATTCATCACAATTATAATAAAACATTCAGAAGAGAAACAGTTCTAAGTTGAAAGCTCTCACAGGATACTAAGTTACAATTCTAGACATTCAATCTAATTTGGTTCATGAAGTCACTGTGAAGACTTTCTTAATCATTTAAATATTTATATATCATAAGTAAACATTATTCTTTGATTTTTATTCTTTTCACTCATGCAGACAGAAGTAGTCTATTTTTCACAGAATATCTAAGAGGTAAAATAAAATCTTAAGGCTTTAATTTTCTTTTTTGAAAATTTGTACATGAGTGGGTAGAAACACATCGTTGATTTTTCTATTAACTTTTTAAGTTGAATAAGCACATAGGTTTAAAGGAAGAATATTTAAAATACTGATATCAAATTCCCAAAATACATTTCTACACTAAAACTTATTTAAAAATCACTGGCTATTGTTATCTGGTTACTTAGAAAGTGATCTATGAATATTTCATAAATACTATTTAGATTAGTTTTATTACTTACCCCATTCATAAAATTTCATTTCCAAAAGAGATATGTAATTCAGTATTTATGCAAATTCATACTGATCCAATTTTTATTAGTTGGAGAAGTTTGATATTAAATTTTACTTAGTTTTCTATAATAACTACGTATAACACTAAATTTATTAATTTGGATAGCTGGTTCAAGGTGTTAGCAAAAAGCATATGGGAGGCATTTGACAGCTAGTATCATGTATGAGAGGTTGTTAATTAAGTCATATCAAAAATACAAACATGATTCTAATTTTGAAGAATCCGGTGTTATATTCTCTTTGGAATCGATTTATGCATGAACGTACTAGAAAAATAATTGCATTGTGTAGATTAAGAGATTGAAGCAAAAATCATCCATATGAAAATATCTTCGGGATAAGCATTACAATTCTTCTGTTTGACAACATAAAGATTAGGCCAAAACTTGGCCATCATCCTGCTAATATGCCTCACTGTAATTTATAGCTCTGTCTAGGCCAGTGAGTTGAATAGGTAGATGTCATCTATCTAGTAAAACAGAGTCAGCATTAAGAACACTGTTATATTTGGAATACTATTTTCAAAATTAAATTTTCTAAACTCATTCTCGGCAAGCCCTTACTTTTCTTGGAAGCAGGCAAAAGTGGTTATGTATTAGCATGAGAGTGAAAGTGGAATGCAGAAATGAAGGTCTTTGCAGAGAACAATCAATAGAAATGAGGTAATTGAATGAAAATCAAGGGTTTAAGCTATCAATTCATCAGTAGATTTCCCTTGGTAGTCATGGAATTTAAAGTTTTGACCTTCAATATAAATTGTTCCAAATTGAGAGTTAACTGAGATCCTATTAGAAAAAAGTTCATTATACTGTCTCTGTGTATATTAAAAACATACACGTGCACAAACTAACAATATCTTTTTTTTTTTTTTTTTTTTT
>NW_020175532.1:243361-247911 GCF_003031525.2 Neophocaena asiaeorientalis asiaeorientalis | reverse complement strand
CGCTCCGGACGTGCAGGCTCAGCGGCCATGGCTCACGGGCCTAGCCGCTCCGCGGCATGTGGGATCCTCCCAGACCGGGGCACGAACCCGTGCCCCCTGCATCGGCAGGCGGACTCTCAACCACTGCGCCACCAGGGAAGCCCTAACAATATCTTAATAACCTAGTTACATGAACAATTAACACAACTAACTTGGATATAATATTATGTAATTTTGTTTTATCAATAAAAGGCCAAAATTGATAGAAGGAAAAACACAAATCAAACTTTAGATTTGTTTTTATGTGGAGTAATAATATAACTCCCTTTGCCTTTCAAGCCAGTACAATATCATCTTTAACTTTATAAGGAAAATGTTTGATTTTCTACAAATATTTTCTACAATTGAGTCAAACTACCTTTTCAATTTACTTTTTTATGTCTTATCCTAGTTTATCTCATGTTACTTACAGAACATTCTTAGAAGAGTTTCTCTAGTTAAATAAATCTTATTGAAATAATTTCATTTGGGGGAATAGGCCCTTCCTTCTTCCTGAAAGCACTGTATTTACTCAAATATCTAATGTGCATCTAATTTGTGGAATGAAATATAAGATGATATTTCTGCCACACAAATATTTCTCTAATCTGGCTGTCATAGTCAGATATAGCAGTTCTAAAATCTAAAGATTTAGAAGCAGCAATTTAAGAGGTGCAAACTGATGAATTAAATGTCCACATTACTATGTTTTGCACATATTTAACTATTTTGTCAAGATCTTAGAAATATCACTATGAAAATATATCATCGATGGGATTTCTGGTAAATGGTCAATCTGACCTACATGTTAGCGCTCATGGCTCAGGTATTTCCTAGCCCAATTTATCAGGAAATACATGTAGATAAAATAAAACTATGCTATAAAATTGGACATAGTCAATATTATTAAGCATTCGACTATGTATCTTATTATAATTAATAGTTACTTTCAGAAATTTTTAGAGCCAAATGTGATCTGATGACTCAAAGCACAAGTATAATATTTTTGAACACAGAGATGAAAACACTAAGAAGTTAGTAGAAAATTTTTAAAAAGTAACATTTCTGGAGCTGATAAAATTTACTGTGGTAGAGGCTTTCACATGATACACCTGACACGTAATTATAAAGAAAATTCCATACAACATAAAGAAATGCAGTTGAAAGTCAGTTTTTAAAAGTTTGATGGCTCAAACTATAATATAGAACAATAATAAATACATATGTTTCTATATATTTGACATAACCATAATTATGTTTAAAAACTGAAAATGATAGATTCTGATGTGAATTTCTAGTTTTCTGTCATTTTACATAAATTATTTAAAACACTCACATAGGAGTAGCGAGGAAATGGCATTTCTTCAGTTTAGGTCTTCTGTGTTCTGTTCATCAACTTCTGAGAGTCCTGAACTGTTGTGTATCCTTCATACATGTCTGGTTCATTGTTGAGTCCCCAGGATTTGATAGGAAACCTGGAATATAGACTGCACTTAATAAATATGGCTGAGTGACAGATTCAAATTTGGAAGTGGGTGCCACTTTTCATGTTGAAAGTAGCATAGTCTCAGTCATTAGATCCATAATTATTCAAAATGTATTAAATAACTTGGAGTTTATACCTGATATTTCTAAGGAATTTTAGTTAATCTCTGCAAAATGCATGCCACTACCTACTCAATGTGTAGGTTACGATTGTATTTTCTTTTTGCAAGGAATTAAGGTAAATGAGTTTAAATATGTGATATTCTTTGGCCAGAGCTTGGCAAATATTTTAATTGCTGCTTTTTACTAATTGCCTTTGACCTGAGCATGCTGGATCCTATGTTTGTGCACAGTGATGAAGGAGCAGAGAGTTGCTTTATTTTTTGTTTGTTTTGGTAAGAAAGAGTAAGTTCCTCAATGGGGTCTTAGCAGAAAATGGATCGACTACTCAGTAAAAACATGAATTCTGTGAAACTTTTATTTTGCTCATTGAAGTCAATATTTTTGTTTTTGCTTTTGCTTTTTAGTGTAAAAATGGTTGCTGCTGCTTTGTATTGAGCAACTGGTACATTAAATCACACCAGTGATGGGCATCTTGTATAGAATGAAGACTTACCCTCCCAGGAAGGGCTTCTTATACTAACCAATTATGCCTGCCATGGCATCAGTTACCAATTCATTCTCTAACAGCATTATAGTGCAGCACTCAGGGTAGCAGTCCATATTATAACCTTTTTGGTTACTTTGAAATACTCTTATCTGCTTCAGATAAATGTCTTGATTCTATTTGGAGGAAAAAAGTGGAGTTTATGGAATCTCAAGCTCATTCCCATCTTGTCATTCTATGATAAATCATGTTGGTTACAAAGCCAGTTGTCCTCTGGGGGCAAATATAAAATTGCTCTACAAATATATCTGAACCATGCATCTCTTGCTTCCAATAAATGTTTGCTTTTTAAACTCAGTCTCAATGTAGATGTTTTTCAGAGATGCAAAGCAACCTATATGTGTTAGTTTTGTAAAAACTTATTCATTTAGTAATATACATTAAGTGGTATAACTAGGGCATTAAAAAAAAACCTTCATATTCTTTCTTAATCAGAGCCTTCAGTCTCAGCCAATATATTTGGAATTGAACCCTGTAAATTTTTTCGAACCCTGTAGTTTTAACCTGTTTCTTTTATCTATCCTGACTGCTTTAGAAGAAAATGAGACTCTTGCTCTGACAGCCACCTTACCAAATTAAAACAACAACAACAACAGACCTCAGGCTTTGATTCTCTTTATGTAAATAAGAACACCAATTAGTAACTTTAACTGATCTGGCTCAGTTGTAAGCCATGGCTAATGTGCTCTAAAATTACCATAGTTGCAGTTAAAGATATTGTAATTCTATAAATAAAAAGGAAATAGTCTTACCTATGCTGATTTTCTAATATCTATGTAGGCAGTGCTTTGGTTTGGGACTGACAAATATATATATTTCTACCCTAGTTTCAATACCCTGGATGTGTGATTTATAATAATTTTTGTGGGAATTAACTTAAAATACTCTAAATTGCCTGGCATACATTTTTTTTAATATTTTACTCAGAAAACCATAGTTGTTATTGTTGTTCCCAATTATTGAAGCCATTCTCTTCCACTGTAGCCACAATGATTGCAACAAGAAACTATTAAAATGACATGTGTTTTCTATTTTTGCAGTGGAGCAACTGTCACTAAGAATAATGTCTATGAAATACAAAGTACAGTCAATGCTCTCAATAAATCTATAATCCAGTCATGACACAAGTAAATACCTGTATGTCAAGTGACACAGGAAACAACCAACAGAGACTAAGAGACGGGATCTTTGTGAACCTGAAGAGTAAGATAATAATAATAACTAACATTGAGGACTCTCTCTATATTACCATACTTTAAAGACCCAAAGAAATAAAGCTGAAATATTAGTTCTCAATTTACAGAAATGGAAATTGAGGCTTAGGAAAGCTAATTGTCTTATCCAGAGTCCCTCAGTCACTGAGCAAGATTTGGAATACAGGGAGTCCAATTTAAGAGCTTATGTTCTTAATAATCACAAAATAGAACTGTTTTTTGGTTCAAGATATTTAGGCAACAAAGGTGGCTTCAAGAGCCAGAACTAAGCAATAGTATGCTTGAACATGTGTTATTGTGGGAACAGTGAAGTCTCATCCAGTGACAGGGGAGATTTTAGACTGGGTTACTCAAGATGGGAATGGTAGAAGTAGCCTGAAGACACCTTTGAATTCAGATAACAGAAGAATTTGTTCGAGCCTCAGCCAGAAATATGCACACAAGTATATACCGTTTCAGAAGTTCTAATTGAAAGTATACAGAATTATTTTGTTTATCCAGTACTTTGACATCATCTTTCTCTTATTCAAAATTAGCTGAAAATATCCGTCATTCACTGTTATTCATTCCATATTGCCATAATAGTGCTAGAGCTTACTTATATAGAACCTAGATTCAGTAACAACTGACCTATTATATTGATAACTGATAATCATAATGATTACTCTGAGGCAAAGTAATATAAACCTGTGGAAAAGATTTTATAACTTAACAATGTGCTATTTTTTAAAAAACTGGATTCCATTGGTAGCATATTGCATACAACTTGTAATAATACCATTTAAAATTGATATTCTAAACATACCATTTCCAGACATGTTAACTATAGTTTTTTGTTGTTGTTGTTGGGATGATAAGAGAGTTTGAGTGGAGAAGGAAGGTCCTTCATATTACTAATATTTTCTTGACATCATACAGTATAGTGGGTGATGTTAATGTAAATAGTATAGATGTAGAAAGTTCAGACAGCGGTTTTCAAAGAAATAATAACCTTGAGTTACACTCTGGATGCCCTCAATATTTAATATAACCATATGTAAGTTGAAAATATATTAACTATATATTTTAAGTGTATAGTGATTTCATTTTCATGAACTATTCTTGTATTGTCTTTTGACATCAGTGATTTTGGTTATATATAATCAACAATACACTCAGCTAGTCTA